>NC_089787.1:46501603-46504103 GCF_040412425.1 Macrobrachium rosenbergii
CTCATTTGTAACGAAGTATTCTTTAAATTTGAGTAGTTTTTTATATTTATATCTCGTTAACTTTTTAGAATGACACATTAGCATCGTGATTCGTGGATGTTATTAGTCCAGTTGATCATGAAAGAGTAAAAGTAGTGATAATGATAATGTAGATAAGGCCGTAAGTCTCCCTCGGGCGATGATTAATAGTAATATTTTGTGATGGCGTCTTTCGGAAGGCATGGCTACCCTTTTCCATCTACCTCCGATCTATCATCGGTTGTTCCCTTGTGTTTTCATTCTCCTTGCGCTACTCTCTCTCTCTTTCTCTCTCCCTCCACTTCCTGCCCTTGTGTCGTCTTGAGGTGTGCTTGGCTTGGCCACACACCGGAAGTTGTGGCCCCGAATCCGCATCTACCTCCCTCCCAGATACAGTCCCCATCGGCACCCCTTCTCCCCTCCGTTCGTTCTCCCCGCCCTCACTTCTCCAGTTCTGCACATCTGGTCAGAACCCCTCTACTCTACTACTTCCCCCCCACGGCCCTCCTCTCCCTCTCCTTCTCCCTCTTTTATTTCCAATAGCGCCTCCTCCCTTATCATTTTCATTTTTTAAATAACACTGAAATTCTACAATCACTAATTCCCAAGATTCTACCGTTTTACAAACGTTCTATCAGCCTTTCATTATCAGTTCCTCCATGTCAGTGTTCGCCCTCTCTGTTCCCTTCCCCCCACATCAACAGTCCCCCACTTCCCCCAACACCCCGTTTTTGTAGCCACGCGTCACCCAGGCTTACCAATCCCCATTGAAGCGCCGCTTTCGGAATGATGGCCAGAGCAGCTGTGAAACACTAGCTATTTTAGTGGTATTATCGGTATTTGGGCGCTTGTTGTGAAGACTGGTGGCAATGAAAATGATATTTAGTATATCTTAACTGCTCCAGCTTCTGCCAACACCGAATTTGAATTTTCCCATATATTTTTCTGAACTGCTTTTGGAAAGTTTAGCAGCATCTACCAGCAGTTGTGTGATTTGACAAACTTAAATTTAATTAGTAGTCCTCATTGCTTTCAGGCTGCATGTTTGGGTTTCGTTTTGGATAGATATCCTGTGTTGTATATTATGAATAAAAGTGAATTCGTCTAGTTTTAGGCTTTATATGAATATTAAAAATTCATGTGAACTGACACGATAAAAAGGGGTGTATATATTTGAAAAATATATTTAAATATGCATACCCATAACTACTATGACAGCTTCTGATGCTATTTTGATAATAGCATAGTTCCACTGTCATTTTTAATATGTTACAAGTTTTATATTTGAATTCCCTTTGAAATGCCAGTACACATCCTCATCAGGTCAGTATCGTATATCAAGCATTCAAGGCGTTTTCCCTGAGCCATCGCCAAGAGCTGTCAGTCAAGTTTGTCAAAGCCATTAGAAGACACGCGCCTCACGAAAGAAAATGTTTGACAGCTGCCAAAATCCAGTCAATTCCGTCTTGTATCAGTCATGAGAGAGAGAGAGAGAGAGAGAGAGAGAGAGAGAGAGAGAGAGAGAGAGAGAGAGAGAGAGACTTTGTAAAGTCTCGTGCACACACACACAGTATATATATATATATATATATATATATATATATATATATATATATATATATATATATATATACACACTGAATGAAAATTGGTAGAGAGAGAGAGAGAGAGAATGGGTTGGTAGCCCTGCTTCATGGAAGGACGCTAGGCGGTGCACGTGTGAGGGAGGAGTGGACGCGTGTTGCCCCCGGAGTTGATGACACGTGTTAGTGTTTATACTTCTCTCAAACACCCAATCACATTGATGCTATGAACGATATGTACTCTGGTGGTGCCAGTGTAAAGGGGGTGATTACCCGTCCGCACAGAAGTGTGTTGAGTGCTTGCCCTTGGTGGGAAGCTCCAACAACCAAGTACTGTATAATAAAAACAACCCAGAGAGGGAAACCAGCAGCAACAAGTGGTTGTGTTTAAGCAACGCACGACTCTTTACAACACTTAGGATTGGACTGTCACGGAAGGTGGATTTTTCGTGAATATAGTATTGTATGTAAACTAGTATCGAAGTTGGGTTTTAATTGTTATTCACAAGCTATAAGAATAAATATGAACATTTTTACCAAGATATGAGTTAAGGTTCCAGATTAGTCGAAAGCCTTTGATAGTGTACTCGCTCTCTGAGCTGAAGAAAGTGTTTATTATAAGATTAATAAGTATTATACTGTTGTTTTGTAAGTGAAGATATTTAATACACACGCGCACACACACACACACACACACACACACACACACACACACACACACACACACACACACATATATATATATATATATATATATATATATATATATATATATATATATATATAGGTATTTACTTTTTATATGTAGGTCCGAATTTGTTACATTGGTAATATGAAATTAATTTTTTCCCCTCAAAAGTAATCCATCATGTCCTAAACCATTTGTTGTATCGCTGTAT
>NC_089787.1:46514103-46559103 GCF_040412425.1 Macrobrachium rosenbergii
ATGCCATCACTGTACCGTCAAGGCTTGAATGTACTATCCTGTCTCAGTACATATATATATGTAATATACTGTATATATATATATATATATATATATATATATATATATATATATATATATATATACATATATATACATACATACATATACATACATACATACATACATATATACTGTATGTTTTTATCATTTCATTATTAATGGTCAAGACTAACTGCTTTAGGTTTCTGCCATTCCAAAGATCATTTATACTTCATATTTGACTACCTTGCTCTTAAATCTTGTTATTTCTGTTAATTTTGCTCATCACTCCATCCACATATTCAAAAAGATCTCTGCATCAGTGACCTAAGGAGCAAACCAGTCACTTTCTCCTCAGCTTGGCTCTTCCAAGTGTTCTTAGTCGAATAATTTCACTTTCCTCGTACCTGGTTAAATTTTCACAGCTCCTTTCATGCCCTTTACAAACACAGTGTTGTTATTTGTTAACATTTTCGCTGATAATTATCCCAGTTTTACCTGTTGACCTTACAGTGAATGTATTCTTGTTAGTATAAAGAGATGCGGCAGTACATTTTTGTAGCCAGTTTCCGAAAACTTTTTTCTGTCATTTTACATTAACATTTTTGAGTTATGCTTTTGTATATATTTCTTAATAACATGGCACACATTTCTGAACCCTTTTTCACATCTGTATGGACTTCGCAAAAGCTGTTGCTGGAATGTTGCATTTCCGAACGTGTTTGTGTTTCTCATGCCAGCTGCAATCGAATGCATGAGTAACAAGGCATCTGCGTAGGTTAACACACGCACACACTGCTTTGTTGGTACGGCAATGCCATTTATTTATTCCCATGGATCCAGTAACTTATTGATATATGTTCCATAAGCAGGTGTTTACGGCTACCACAGTTACATGTCGGTGACTTCACTGTTATTTTCATTATCTTGGGTAAAACCTACACACACACACACACACACACACACACACACACACACACACACACACACACACACACACACAGATTATCCGTTTTGTCCAATCTACAGTATATGACGTAAGACTTCACCGCCCTGGTAGGCCTAGCATTTTCAATTTTGTTCACACCACCCCTAGAGATAGGGGTTATTTTTCATTTTGTGGTCTTGACCACCTTCCTGACACTCCATAATTAGTGAATTAGTACAGATTATTGTTGATGCATCTACTGTAGCAGCCAGTATAGACACAGGCTACTCATATTATTATTATCAAAATCAATAGATCTCCGATTTGATATATCAACTTTTACCAGCCAATATAGAAACAGGCTGTATATATTATTATTATCAATAGCTCACCGACTCAGATTCTTGACTCCTGTGGAAGGTCCAAAGACACCTTTTTTTTTTTCCTAATGAATTTTAAATATGGGAACCGAGAGTTAGAGACGCGAGAGAGATGCACTGACTTATTACTGTCCAGAATGTGCTGCTCAAGGCATACGGCAGGTGGGACTCTCTTCGAAAACGCCTTTGAGAAGGAAAATGGATGGCGTTTGATCTCTGTTCCTTAGAGGTCATTTTCGTGTGCTTGCACAGCTTGCTTTATGTGCGTATTCTGTTTCCGTGTCGTGATTCCATTCCTCGGGTTCTGAGGAAGTGTTCGCATTAGCGTCATATAAAATCATTTCATTTATGAAGGCGAACGAATCGAAGGTATTTTTGTGTTGCATCTCATTTGGAATATTGATATAACAGTGATTATACTGATGGCCGTAGCAGGAGAGATGATGACGATGATGATGATGATAATGGTAATTATGATGATGATATTGATTTTACAATCTTTATCTAAAATAAGTTGTTATTACTATTACTGTTGTGAAACAAGTCCAGATCGTTACACCGAATGGAATTCCCAAGTGAGGGAGAAAAAAGCCAGTATCAGTATTGGCATGTTTATGAGTGTTCACTTCTAAATATTCCCATGACTGCAGTTGTGTAGTGGATAGGTGGAGCCCTTTGAAGGTGAAGTTTGCAGCATTCCCGGGAGGTCTGTTATGCTGATGCTTCTATAGTTTAAAACACAAATGATCTCCAAAGTGATTGTTGATTGCTCAGAATGTGTTACAGAAACGGAAATAGAAATTCTGAATGGCAGGGGGATTTTTCTTGTTTACTAATGCTTATGTTTATTTCTGCTTGTAGAACCTTTTTATTGTTATTTTTATACTCTGTCTGATTTCCTGTATAATATATATGGGAGATGATTGTTGTGGAATCTTGTTTTACAAACTCGTGGTCTTTTAGGCGGTTTTGTTTTGCATGTTTACAGGCACTCAATTCTTATGATAATTAAAACTAATTGAAGTTTTACGGAATTTCGATGGTAGAAATGAACGACATTGAGCAGCACCGAATACCTTAATATTTCTACTTTTAAATATAACAGAACGAGCTGATTTGGATTTTGTTTTATTTTTATAGATTTTTTCACAGGATTTCCAAGCATTTTCATTACTCTTTCAACAGCTACGCCATATGGCAGTGGAGGTGTTTTTAAGGAAATCTGATGCTGTATCCCCTATACTCCTATAGTGGCCGGTGATATGGGGGTAGGGGTGGGGCTGGTAGTATACTGGTAAGTGAAGTACAAAACTTAAGTATTGGTGGGTGGAGGTATCAGCGGTGGGGGAGGGGCGTTGTAGCAAGGTGGCACGCGCTGGGTGTGACGTGTGACCTTGGCAGAGCGTCTCTCTCTCTCTCTCTCTCTCTCTCTCTCTCTCTCTCTGGGGATTTATCTCTCCTAGTTCCTTTGTAGTGGCGAGATTTTATTTATATCTTTTGTTTAGACGTTTTTGTACCCTCAGCTCTCTCTCTCTCTCTCTCTCTCTCTCTCTCTCTCTCTCTCTCTATATATATATATATATATATATATATATTTATATGTGTATTTATATATTTTACATACACACACACACACACCCACACATATATTATATTGGTACAATTACGGAGAGCCGCAGAAAGTGAACAACGGCAAGCAACCAAACACACAATATGGACACAATTTAGGAGAATTTGAAGCTAATTTCGGAACGGTTAGTGTGGTTGACATGAACCAATGGTAGTGGTTAGCAAGGAGGTCGGGCGCTAATGACTCAGAAACAGATTTTAACACACGTTTTATATTTATATATATATATATATATATATATATATATATATATATACATATACATACATACACATACATACATACATACATACATACATACATACATACGTGCATATTCATGTACACACAAAAACACACCCAAATATATATTATTATATATATATATATATATATATATATATATATATATATATATATATATATATATATATATATATATATATGTGTGTGTGTGTGTGTGTGTGTGTGTGTGTGTTTGTAAATGTGTGTATATAATAATAATAATAATAATAAAAATGATAATAATAATAATAGTGTGTGTATGTTAATTCTGTTCCTGTGCGATTAGCGTTTGATTTTTTGCTAACCATTACTATAGTTTCATGTCAACCATACTATCTCTTCCGAAATTGGTTTTGAATGTTCCTAAATTGCGTCCATAGTGTGTGCTTGGTTGCTTGCCCCTTGTTCACTCTCTGCGGCTTTCGGTAAATTTAACTAAAATATATTCTTATATGTTGTTGGAAAGGTCTGATAATAATTTCAATAAAACCATCTATTTAGGAAAATCCAAGGTGCTCGGTTTGTGTATCTGCTTCGGGAGGGAAATGGTAATGCGAAGGGTTGTATGTCCAGGTGCTGCGGGGTAAGACACTGATTTATAAGGTACCATGGTGGTGCCCGCATCTCTCTCTCTCTCTCTCTCTCTCTCTCTCTCTCTCTCTCTCTCTCTCTCTCTCTCTCTCTCTGTAGCATCTTTCGTTATTGAATTGATGCCTTTTAATATGCCAGTTACTCTGCCATGCATCATTGGTCGTTTAGAGAAATATATTATTAATGAGGGTTTATTTTTGGCTGAATAACTCACAGTCTTTCTCATTTTTGCAAGCATGGATTTCAAACGTCACTTGAGATGAAATTAGCCACTTTTATTCATTTTTGTGAGAGTGGTTTTGCTCAGGCTTACCTATAATATATATACCCTTTTCTTTAAAGTATAAAGCAAAATGAGGTTTGGTTAGATATTAACTATAGAATTATTCTTTAAGTCACATGATGAACTTCAGTTAATATTGTGTGTGTGCGCGCGGGCACGCACGCGAGATTTTTTATTTATTTTTTTTTCTTTTTCATCGAAAAGAGTGTTTGGTATCCTCCATCGCAGTTAACTGTGAAATTCTTTGAATAGGCTGGCAAATTGTTTGAAACTTTTTTTGGGGATAACGCACAAGCCGGATAGGACAGTGATTAACAATAAAAAGAGTTTTTTTTTTTTATGTCATATCTCATTTCAGTTAGTTTAAGATTTGTATGGACTCGGTTGATCCATCCATACATTAAAGGTTCTTCCTTAAGATAAAATCGAATCAAAGGTTTACCTTGCCAAGGTTTCTCGTCTTTCTCTTACTTCAAATCCCCGTTTTCCCGTCTTTAAGTTGTGCATTAACCCTTTCTGTTGGTACCATTTTTGGTCCACGTCCTTGAGCTGACAGATGCTTCTTCTCCTCTCCTTCCGGGGGCCGTTGTAGCACCAGCCCGTCTTTGGACCGTGGCCATAGTTGCTCGCACTTTTGAGGTGGGATCGTCATTCTACTGACTGGTTTAGTGGTTATATCTTCCCCGTACCTCCAAGCTGCATAAATCTCAGTGATCAAGAAATCTGTCGCTTAAAGGCGTGTCTTTTGTGGCAACCCCATTCTCTTATCCGTTATCCTCCTTTATCTCTGTAGGTCAAGGTGACAGGACACTCGCCGGCCAGTCCCGTTTGCTTCAGGGAAGTAGAATATGAGAAAGGTATTTTACATCAGTTATTCAGGAAATTTATATGTCTAAAGTAGTTCACTACTTTTCTGTATTTTAGGTAACAAAATTGAAAAAGCACATTAAATAGCCTTCCAGGTAAGCAGATAGGGATCATAATATTGGAGACCGTGAAACTGGCTTGTTTTTTTATTTGAGCACGCTCCGTTATTTATCGGGTTCGAAGGACTTTAGTTTCGGCCTGTTAAAATTTCAATGGGTGTGTTTCTTACAGCCCTTTACTGGCAGCTTGTGAAAAGGATAGTTTGCTAGTTAGCATTTTATTTTAGTTTAGGCATATATAGCACTTCCAGTTACCCTTTGGTATTGAATTCAAGTTACAGAGCCCCCTTGTTGGGCATTGATAGGTTTAATTTTTTTTCAATTTCTTTTTCTTCCTGTTATTATTATTATTATTATTATTATTATTATTATTATTATTATTATTACCGTTGATAGTAAAGACGAAGTGAATCAAAGGACAGTTTTGTTTGACGTCCGGCGTTTGTCCTACATCAGGTTTAGTAGTTGGCCTTGAGTACTTAATATTGTTGTTTTTTTTGAACTGCGCAGTTATATGGGTTAGCCAATAATTTCTATCATTGATCAGCAATTATAATTCCAGTATTTAGCGTCAATAATATAGATGATGAGATGATAGTGATGTAAATACATCTTTGCATTTCATAGCGCCACGGAGTCACGTTCTCAAATCTCAGCTTTTTCCAAATGCAGCTGCTGCTTCTGTTGCTGCAGCTGGCTTCATCTGTTTGTCTTCCCTGAGCCTTCCTTTTTCTGCTTTTATTGGCTGCGGAACTTGACTACGTGACCATTCTTGACAGATAATGTTTTTGTGTCGTATAAGGATTGATAAAATTAGACATTCGAATCATATTCAAGTGATTGAAAGATCAAGGATATAAACCGAAGTCAATAATTGCAACTGAAACTGTGTTTTCAGTACTGTTGAAGGTGAAGTTGTCCACACATGAAAGCGTGGAGTAGGTAAACACTCACTCATAATCATATCCACTCAAGTGTGTATTAGGCATATTAAGAGATGTTTTGCTGAAGGAAGACAGGTGTAACGTAAATAACGGCCAATGTGCTGGCTGCACTTGCTTTTTTGCAGGTGTTGGCGTATTGTGCGCATATACGGCTATAACTTTTACGGCAAGTCCCACGTGTTGAGTGACCAGGTGTGTTTTTACTGCTGATCTTGGTCTTACATTATGCAAAGTATATGCAGCTCTCTCATCTTCTGCCTGTATGAGGAAGGCTCTCAGGATTTTGTTGCTTTTGTCTGCCTTTCTGTCTATCTTCCTGAGGGGGTTTAGTGCCGCCAGTGCACCTCAAGCGGTTCACAGTAGGCATTATACTAAAGGCGTGTGTAGCGTCCTTTCGGACCATAGCTGCGCGCTTTTTAATCTTTTTATTTTGATCCATTCCAGTCCTTTTTTTTCCATCTTGCTCTCCAACCTCTCGAACTATTACTTCTTAGTGCCACTTTCACTTTTTCTTAATGCAACTCACACTTTCACCCTCAGAGCCTAGCTAGTACTGAGTCGTCTTTATTATCTGGGTCTCTTTATCTGCTGTCCAACCTCTCCAACTCCTTTCATTGTCTTAAGCGTTGAATGGCTGACGGTGCCCTAATACTTGGGTTTATGGCCTAAATTTTATGACTCTCTCTCTCTCTCTCTCTCTCTCTCTCTCTCTCTCTCTCTCTCTCTCTCTCTCTCTCTCTCTCTACACACACGCACACACACACACACACACACAAATTTAATGGATAAACAATATTGTGATGCTGATTAAATCCAGTCTCCTTAGGCAGTGTTTACAGTATTATAGTTGTATTTTCCGCCTTCAAGTGTTATATTGGGTTCTTCAGAAATACGCTACACACTAAGATATGGATTGTTTGTAGAAATTCTGAAATGATTGTTGCCTGTCTAATGATTACATTCGTTTATAAAGCTACATAGGAGCCATGAGAAATGATACACCAAAGTAATTTTCAGTGAGAAAACTACGGTTTTTTAAATTTGTTTTTCTGTACTTTTTAATTGTTTAGGGATTCTGCTTATTTATTTAGGTAGCCACATTCTCAGGGTCTCTGCCTCTCCACGTAGAACAATGTATTCTTGAATTACTGATTGCTCTGTAGGCTCCAACGGCAGTTTCTGCTTTTTCCATCCACCTTTGTACTCGAAGCAAATCCTTATTATCGGCAAATTGCATCATTCAGACTTGCTTATCACCACGTTTTGTTGATAGTGGCGCTTTTCTTGGCGTCTGTCGTAGGGGCAGTCGAGCAAGACAGCACGAAAGTTAGTGTTTGAGGGTAGAGCACCAGCTGCCCCGCCCGGAGGAGTAGGATTAGGGGGCGCCCCTGTCGCTGCCAGCGCAGCTGCCTTCTTCGTTTGTATCCTGCAATAGTAGCTGTAGCACCTGGAATGACAAGGTGAAGGGACGCCTTCGCCTTCGTCGCATTGGCTGGTACAAGATGACCTTTTTTGTTGATTATTGGTGATGGTTTGCGACGGCTGAAGTCTTGTTCGGCTGGGAGAATAGAAAGCTCCTCTCTCTCTCTCTCTCTCTCTCTCTCTCTCTCTCTCAAGTCAAGGATCATAGCTTTTCTTTCCTATCTCTTCTTGATGTTGAAGAAATGTTTTGTCATTCATCGCATATTATTAAATCTCTCTCTCTCTCTCTCTCTCTCTCTCTCTCTCTCTCTCTCTCTCTCTCTCTCTCTCTCTCTCTCTAGCATCTGCAGTGTGATTATAGAGTGTATTACAGACACGGACCCCCATCATGTTGACAACTTGCTTCTGATAAGCCACTGTGGCACCGTTGATAAGCCATCACAAAGACAACAAAGATTTCGGCAGCAGCCCTTATGACGATTGTTACAAGGAACAGGGCTTGGGATATGTTAGGGGTATGCCATAAACCACTCAAAATTATGAGTGTATTAGTGGGCTATATTAAAGGTTCGTCACAAAGGCACTCCCTTATGCCTAACCATCCCTTTGTTCTTGTTTCTTCGTTTTTCTCGTATAATGCTTTCTGTATTCACATCGTGGTATTTTATGGCAGAACTTTTTCGAAGTTCAGGTCATTGTATACGTTATAAATAGTCGGCTCAGATGCAAAGTATGAGAGGCAGTGTAATCTGTTATAACGGGTATTATGATGAAGGATACTTAAAAGTACCGTCTGGAGCGTGTTAATTTTTTTCAGATTATTTTTTAAGAGTTTCTTAGGAGGCCCAGTGGCTTACCTTTCCGCCAATTTTTAGGTGTATTGTTTCTCTTTCTCAGTACACCTTACTTTTTTCAGTTGAATTATGTTAATGTTTATCTTTCCCAGTACACCTTACATTTTTCAGTTAAATTATATATATATATATATATATATATATATATATATATATATATATATATATATATAATATATACATATATGTATATATGTATATGTATTATATCTTCACAGGTGCAATTAAACGACAATAACCAAGCTATCGATTTTATTCCAAAAAATTTGGAGGCAAGTAATCGTCGTTTCCCTGCTCCTCTGATGATTCAGATATATTTCTGATGTTTGATTTCCCTTCATGCTAGTTTTGGCTTTAGCAGTGAGAATATTTCTCTCTCTTTTTTTCTTACAGTTTCGTACATCTTGTAAACGTTTGAGTTTGTGATCATCCTTACGATTGATTTTCTCTGTGAACTTGTGTTTCAAAAGCATCACCAGAAATCACGCCCTTGAAGACTTGATCTCTGTGTCGAGAATGCGCGAGATTATACGTAGCCGTATCTCTAGTACGTGCACGTGCTATACAGAAAAACAAGTTGCTGCTCATTATCTCGGTTAACGCTTCATTCGTGCTCTCGCCTCCTTGGCTTATCTTCGCTATCGTTCTTTGTGTTATCACCTGCAGCATCCAGCCTTGGAGTATCTTAACAAAGATGTCTGATAAGGAATTTTTTTCTGCAGGAGGTAATGTGACGTCTCTCTTTCTATTCTTGAGTGCCAATATGTTTAATTATCAGCGTAGTAGTAGTAGTAGTAGTAGTAGTAGTAGTAGTAGTAGTAGTAGTAGTAGTAGTAGGAGGACGATAAGCAATATTTTTGTAGCAGATAATGTGGATTCTTATACGGCTGTACGTTATTGGAATCATCTGTGTAGTATTAACAGTAATTGTAATAGTAAAAGACAATGGCGATGTATGGGTAATTCGTTGTAAAAGATCGCTTCGTGAAGTGCCTTATCAAATGAAGCCTTGTCAGCTGTGCCAAACCTTTTAGGATTAGAGAGGAGGGGCCTCTATGGGTGGGCACTGTGTCATATTTCGTGCTCGCAGATAGGTTTTGCGATTGTTTTATGCATCACGATGTCATTACAGTAGTTCTGAACGTGCTCTTGCACGGACAGTTCATCATGCTGGTTGCCACAGGTTGATGGCGATTTAAATTTTAACTTGATTTACTGGGCTGTTGGGGTTTCAGACTAATTATTTAGGCTTCAGAAAATTGGTTGGGGGATTCCATTTTATTTTAACCTTCAAATAATTGGTTGCCCGTCTTTATCTATACCTTCGCTCGGGGCTACAAGTAAATTATTGTTTTCTTTTGTCATTTTTCAATTATAATTCATTTAATTCACTGTGACTATGTTAATGTCATTTTCAAGTTTGTTTCCTTAACTTTCTCTATGGACCTGTTGTCCTGAAACAATTTTTTGAAATATTTGAGATATTTACATTTCTTGTGTTTTAGAAAGATGGCTTCATCGCTGAGTGATTCGACTCTAAATCTTAAGAAATAAAAAATAGTGTTCAAGGATTCATCTGCACAGTTGTATATATTAGCAGTAACTTCAAAACGTCTTTTTTTTTAATTAGCTGGGTTTATTATTATCATCATTATTTTTGTTGTTACATAACACTTAATGTGAGCAAAATCCTATTAAAAGAGGTCAAATGGACCTTATGTTCTTGAGCATGCTTCCAAAATAGAATGGTGCAATGTGAAAACTTTGAATCGTTGTTGCCTCCATTTAATTTTGTAATACATTGGTCAGTTACAGAAAGCGGACAACTTTGCATCTTAATACAAGCTCAACTGACATAGAAAAACAGACACTGTAAAACACGCAAGTCACTGGCAGGTGGCTACGTTCATTTTACGGTTCCTATTTCTATTTGATAAATCACTAGCTCCTCCTTCCCATTGTTTGTTGTGGCTCATGAAGATCATGAAGAGACTTTTTAATAATTTCAACGACGTCTGTGTATGAGTGGGATCTCTTCTTTCTGTATTTCCCTTTACATCGTCTTACTTCTTCCTAATGAATATCATATTCTTTGGAAGCTTGAATTTCAAGTCACTGGCCTCTATGGGCTTGTTCCATATGAATAGATTTCACCTACTGAATAATAATAATAATAATAATAATAATAATAATAATAATAATAATAATAATAATAATAATAATAATAATAATAATAATAATAATAAAGTGAATCAGAAAGTGAGATTTGAAAAGTGTCTGCCATATTTTCTCTTGATTTCGAAAACGTTGGTTGGAATCAAAGTGCAGGGAGTAATTAGTTAACTTGAGGAATGTCCAGGGAACCGTTCACTTGATTTCCGTCGTTTGACATCTCTTTCAAAATAGGTCATGTAGAAGAGAAATGAGATCCTTAGCATTGAGTAGGAGACAGAAGGAGATCTTAGGTAGGGAAGGTGTCCCACAAGACGGGCACCTGCTCCTCGGAGTAGAGGTCACTCAATTACCAGCCCTACAGGTATTCAGGAATATCTCAGCAGCTTCCACAATAATGGAGTTTGCACCTGCCTCTACAGGATCGACTCCTCTCTCTTTCTGGATATTCGTCTCATTGTAAGCAAGCTGAGTTTAAAACACTGGTTTTAGCTTTGTTGCATGTTAAGATATAAGTATTTGGCCTCAAGATTTCAGTCCGTTTCATTTGATTTCGGTTTAAGAAGGTATTTGATTATGCTTGTTTTAAGGCTGAAAAGTAATCTTTTCATATGAGAAAATTAAAAACTTATTACTCAGCTTGGTTGAGAGAATTCAGAATTTGTCTAAAATGAGTAGGATTCACTGTTCATCTCTGTTCAGCTTGGGCTCTCGTATTCCTTGTTGTAACTAAAAACTGTTAATTTTTGGTAAGTGTTACTGATAATGCGAACACTTCGGTTTCTCGCAGTTATGTCTTGTTAATTACTTTATTAAATAATTGCATGAAGAGGCAATGCAATGCCAAGGGCTGCGAATTTAGATTATCATATGGGAAATTTAGGTGTGGCAAGAATAACTGTGGGTGAGAGAGAGAGAGAGAGAGAGAGAGAGAGAGAGAGAGAGAGAGAGAGAGAGAGAGGAACTGTTCTTGGAGAGAATAGTTTGACGGATGGTGTCCTTTTGGGAGTTCCTTATGTCGCAGTTGGGGTGCCCTGTCAAATAAAAACGTTCTATGGAAGTCGTTCTTGAAATTGCTGTTATTGTCATTTTTCGATGCGTGTACTATTTATTGGATACTGTGCTCGTCCTTTGCTCGGTCCTGCTTTTCATCTGTTTTTCATAATCCATTCCGTTACCTCGCCCCCCCCCTTCCTCCCTCCCTCTCCCGAGAGACCGCTTATTGCTCCATTGCATGAGAAAATGTAACTGCTGCTCATCCCGCCCTCCTCGATTTCCTCACAAGACAAATACAGGTGAACTGCCAAAACATTTTACGCTTCACTAACCACTTGCTCGCGCGCGCGCACAAAGGTTCGCATACTACTACACATAACTGAAATACAACAGCAAATTGTATTCTTCCTCAGTCTTCATAAGTTACACTTCCCCAGCTATCAGCTTCAGTGGCGTAACGCCAGATAAATTTTAATCGGTCTCAATTCCTTCAAAACGGCTTTGACTAGCGGAATGATTTGTATAATTAATAAACTGGCTAATTTATGTCGTAAATAATGGCATTTCTATGGACAGTTGCCTATTTTTGCGCTCTCTCTCTCTCTCTCTCTCTCTCTCTCTCTCTCTCTCTCTCTCTCTCTCTCTTATTGTGCTTGGATTATGTGGCTCTTGTTGTACTCGGATTGTTTGGTCACAGAAACCTGAAGGTTGTTTTACAGGATCATTTTATGCAGAGTAATATTTAGTATATAATAATATTTAAAGCTGCTCGCTTTACAAAACGCTAAACAGTGTGCACCTAATGTGTATTTGTATATTCTGTTTTAAAGAAAGAAAATTGAGTATCGAACGTCCATTTATGAAACAGCTTCAGATCTTACTTTCTAAATTTGTGTTAGTGATAGTCACTTAATATTTGTTTCCGGTAGTGTTAATATTCTACTTCATTGAGTGTTTGATCATTGTTGTCAAGCATAAACGTATTTGTTCTTTCACATTTAATTAGCCTTCTTTTTTTTCAGCGGGTTGAGAGAGAGAGAGAGAAATATGTAAGGAAAAGAGAAGTGGTCCACAATATTTGACGAATTAACATTGAACGTAATGCGAGTTTGACCTTTCAACTATGTAGGAAAACAGAAAAAATAAGAATTTTAATGACTTTTAATATGTTGTTGATACACTGAAGCCCCTTTTTGTGTAATAGATAAATTACTTTTACCGGCACGGTATATTATAGCTAAGCTTTCCACGTGCCGGGTTAGTAGTATAGTTCAAATATTTTAAATTGGTTTCTTGTTCGAATAAGTCTCATGAAACATTGACTGACGGACCTTTGTAATATAACGAAAATTTCATGGCGGCTGAAATGCTGCCTTGTTAACGAGGTAATATTTTGGATATGTGTGAGCAGGGTTATTTATTTATTTATTAATTAATTGATTAGTTGATTTATTTTTAAAGCTAATCTTGAAATGTAAAGTAATAAAAATAAAGATGGAATGAAGGAGTTTAATTTGAATCGCGTTTAAAAAGATCTACAGTTTTATTTATTGGTAAGTAATTTCTAAATATTAGAATTAGAAAGTTGTGACCATTATGTTTACCATTAACACCGTCTAGAAAAATTTTGCGAACGTTAGTAACAGGGTTTTTCATTTGTCTTACAGTAACCGCGCCGGCGCTCCAACAACTATGAAACAAAATTTTACATTGAAATATTCCGACGTATCCTTAAATAAAATCATTCATGCAAAAGTATATCATTGGAGTCCGTATACATGTTAACACTCATCTAATTAATGTTTTACACACACACACACACACGCACAAATATATATATATATATATATATATATATATATATATATATATATATATATATATATATATATATATATATATATATATATATATATATATATATATATATATATATATATTATATATCCATACATGAAATACTTTTACATTAAGCTGTTTGCTCTGTCCAGGGTGGCTCAGAGGTCCAGAGAAGAAAATAAACCCAGCAGACTATACCACATACGCATTAACTGCTGAATCCTGAGTGATTGGAAAGGTATAAAATTGTAAACTAGATTCGACCAAAGCTTGATAGACAGACTTTGACGTGAATATAAGGTCATGGCAATAAAACTGATGGATAAAAATAAACAATGAAAAATGCGCAGAAGTTTCTTCGGCGCAGTCAAGTTTTCCGTACAGCGTATAATCCTGTATGAAACTTTCAGCCACGACCCATGAAAATCACCCACGGTTGGCACCTATAGCGGTGCCAGATACACGATCATGGCTAACTTTTGCCTTAAATAAAATAAAAGCTACTGAGGGTAGATGGCTGAAATTTGGCATGTTTGATGATTGGAGGGTGGATAATCAACAGACCAATTTTCAGCCCTCTAGCCTCAGTAGTTTTTAAGATCTGAGGGCGGATAGAGAAAGTGCGACCGGACAGACAAAAAGCCATCTCAATAATTTTCTTTTACAGAAAAATGAAAAGGAGAAGAATCGACATTGAAAAGAACTTGAGTGTTTTTGGGATGCGAAAAGAGTGCGTAAAGGTTGTTGCCAAGTGATTGATCTGGGACGGTCCTTCCCTCTCCTGGGAGCTTGGAAAGGAGGATCGGTGATTAAAAGGCTCTCGGTTTCCTGCTCTTTTCTCGGAAGCATTGCAAACGTTCCCCTGTTGCATCCCGATTTCAAGAGTTGAAGAAAATGGATTGAGTTTTGATGGTGATGGAAGAGTTGCAGATGAAGGTGGGGTGAAGGAGCTCCATGCATACAAACTTTTTTTTTATATTTATTTCGGTGAAATGATTACACATTTTATGTTGATTCAGGTTGAAGAGTT
This sequence comes from Macrobrachium rosenbergii, assembly GCF_040412425.1. Classification (NCBI taxonomy): domain Eukaryota; kingdom Metazoa; phylum Arthropoda; class Malacostraca; order Decapoda; family Palaemonidae; genus Macrobrachium; species Macrobrachium rosenbergii. The sequence continues at coordinate 46,528,384 of NC_089787.1, forward strand.
GAGTTCTTGTGAACTTTATTTTTATATATTCTTATTTGAGGTAAAAGTTGCATCTCTCTTCGGAAATGAGAATTTTCCGACGGCACAGCAGAGCTTATGGCGAGGAAAATTGTGCAAGGAGAATGAGTGCGAGATGCAAAATGAAGAATTTTGCTTGCAGTAACAGCACTGTAAGTGAAGGATTGCTTACGGTATCTTGATTTTTTTCTATTTTCTTTTTTCCGGTGGAATAAATGTACTCGCTCTTCAACCGTGCGTTCCTCTCAAAGGTTGCATGTCTTTCCGCCTAAAAGCAATATTGCCTGCATGCAAGGAATAGATCTCCTCTCCCGTGGGAGAAAATGGACCAACTCGAAATTGTCCAGAAAATGTTCGACCAATACCCAAGAATTAAAAAATAAATTGTCTTCGATATTTTGCTTATTTTGTAGTGGCTTTGCGGTTATTGTGCCTGATATGAAAACTGTTGAGAGCATATGCATACATGCATACATACATATATATATATATACATAAGTATATATATAAACTGTATTTATATGTATATATCCAAATAAGTATAGCGACATAAGAAATATATTAAATTGCATAAAGTTTCACCACACAAGGGTGGAGATTAAAATCCTTGAACTGTACAGTATCTCTTTTTGTTTCGATCGTAGAGATTATTGCATGTCCCGACAGTCGAAGAGAGAGAGAGAGAGAGAGAGAGAGAGAGAGAGAGAGAGAGAGAGAGAGAGATGCAACACGTGTGATTGCATGTATAAATCCTCTGATATTGGCGTTGGTCTTCGAGGGCAAAAATGAAAGCATGGTATCAGTGCTTGCCCACCTTATGTCTAGAATGAGGAAGTAGGGTAGTGGGCGAAAGTTAGGCATTGTCACGCTACTCCCTCGTCAAGATGAAAGGAGAGAGAGAGAGAGAGTGGGGGGGAGGGGATCTTATGATAGCATACAGAAAGGTATGTCGACGCTGTCATGTTATCCTGAATTAATTTTTTGTATTCTAATTTCCCTTTAAAATTATTCTTGAATATTTTCTGGGCTTTTTTTTACGGAAATCAGTCGCGGTTGTAATTTAGAATTCAGCCCCTTTTTGCAAAATAAGGCTTTTGTAATTCCTGGCCATCTAAACCAGTTGTTTTTATGTCCGCGTAGTATCTTTGTGGATGAGTACAAGCTTAGTAATGCAGTGCTTGTTCTCTGTGTGCTCTCCAAAGTTGCTGAAAAACTTATTTTTAAGCCACTATGTAAGTATGTGGAGCCTAAAGGGTTGTTAGCTGATAGTCAGTATGCATACTGGAAGCATTTAGGTACCTGCGATGCTCTTTTAGACTTGACATGCCATTTGCAAGGGATCTTGATAAGGGTTTTGAGTGCAGAGTAATTCAAATAGATTTTAGTGCTGCTTTCGATTTAGTAAATCACAAGGCACTTATTTATAAACTTAAGAATATTGGAGTGGGTGGATATGTTTTATAATTACTTCAAGATTTCCTTACAGGTAGGCGGCAACGAGTTGCTGTGGACGGGATCTATAGTGAACCAAGACCTATTATGTCTGGAGTTCCACAGGGCAGTGTTCTTGGTCTACTGTTATTTTTAGTGTATACAAGTGATATGATTGCTGGCCTGTAAAACAAGATTGTTCAGTATGCCGATGATGCAACACTTGTGGGTGTAGTTAAGTCTCCACTTGTGAGAAATGAAGCTGCCCTCAGCCTCAATCGAGACATGGACCGGATCAGTGAATGGTGTAGTCGGCTGGTATGAGGCTAAACTCCAGTAAAACGGATAAACTATTGATTAGCATATTTCGTACAGATTTCCTACCCCATCCTCCCTTTCAGGTGGATGGAACTTTGCGGAATGAGTCTGAAGCTTTAACTATTGTAGGTGTTACTTTTGACTCACATCTAATTTTTGAGAAACATGTATTGAAAGTTTCAGCAAATACCGCACGGAAATTACATTTGTTCGTAAGGCGTCATATATTTATAACAGTGATAAAATCAGTGCAGCCTGTTTTTAGGTCATTTTTACTTCCTTTACTGGAATTCTGTTCTCTGGTGTGGATGTCTGCTTCTGCCAGAGATTTTTTTATCCCTTTTAGATAGAATGGTTCGTGGTGGTAGGTTTCTGTTTTCTAATAGGAGCAGGTATGACGTGGACCATCGACGGATGGTCTCTTGTCTGTCACTTTTTCATAAGCTGTATTTCAACAGAGATCTTTCACATTCACAGCTGATCCCTGATCCCTCTCCCCCCCCCTATCTGCCGAGAGCAACCAAATTCGCTGAACAGCAGCTCCAATATGCAGTAAAAATGGGCCTTGCTGTTGAACTTCTCAGTTCCAGAGGTCCTTTATTCCTCACACAGCGTTGGACTGTGGAACAGTCTCCCAACTGGAACTTAAGAAGTTCAAGCGAAAATGCAGTGCATTACTACCCTAATACTATTCTTCTTGCATTTTGATACATTTTCATCTATTTATCTATTTATCATTTTTTTTTCCTTTTTAATGAGTGGTATCTCTTCTTTCTGTATTTCCTTTACTTCCTCTTACTTCTTCCTAATGAACACCATATTCTTTGGAAGCTTGAATTTCAAGCCAATGGCCCCTTTGGGCTTGTTCCATACGAATAGGTTTCATTTACTGAATAATAATAATAATAATAATAATAATAATAATAATAATAATAATAATAATAATAATAAAATTATGTTTCGAGATTATGAGTCAGAGAATTTTAAATGTTTTTCTGTGATAGAAAGCTGCGGAAAAAATTGCAGCCATCGCCGTTGTTTAATTACGAATGTTTTATGTTGTTGTGTATGTAATCACAAATTTATTATTTATTTGCTTGTGAGTATTGAGAATGAGGATTTTACAAGTATTTTCAACTTTAAAAATTCCCTCCTTGAGAACACTTCATGAAAGCACTGGGTAAGATTAGTTTGAAAATTCCAAAACTTCAATTCTTACTTGGTTTGAGGTTGTGTTTACATGCCTCTCCTCTTTTGAAGGGTGGACTTGAAGAGGAAAAGGATAACTGTTTGTTATTTTAAGTCGAAGAATGTATTCTAGACTCCTTCTTGGAATCTGTTACATAATTTTAGACACACACATACGAGCCCTGTCTTGGAAATGAGAAAAATTGTAATGGATTATTATAAACCACTGCTCGAAAATCTGTAGGAATTTTGAATGTGAAAGAATGCTGCATTCGTCGGAATGCAGTTAGAGAGAAGGAAAAAGTTGGACGATTGCAAACCAAAAGATCAATAATGTTGTGTTATTGATCATCAAATTCTCGCTTATCGTTTTGGACGTTGTGATTTTATCATTACTGATTTTATCGTTTCAAAACTCAAAACTCTCTTGAAGTTTCATAACATGCAGCCTTTCCTCATTTTCATGTGAAGATTTTAAGATTGATTTAGGGAGATTGATTTAGGGTAATTAAAATTAAAATTTTCAGAACTGAAACTCCTTTCCTTCATTTTCTGTAGGAAATGACAGGATACACGTACTCACGCTACCGCCTCATTAGTCATTTCGCTGATGGGAGACGCAAGGACTTGCTTTGTTTTGAGCCCTTCTAGGAGTCTCTCGCTTTGGAAGGTTTTTGAATAATCTCTCTCTCTCTCTCTCTCTCTCTCTCTCTCTCTCTCTCTCTCTCTCTCTCTCTCTCTCAGACGACGTGATCCTTTGTATTTTTGTAAATTAGGAATCAATCTCTCTCTCTCTCTCTCTCTCTCTCTCTCAGACGACATGATCCTTTGTATTTTTTGTAAATCAGGAATTTCTCTCTCTCTCTCTCAGACGACATGATCCTTTGTACATTTTGTAAATTAGGAGTCTCTCTCCCTCTCTCTCTCTCTCTCTCTCTCTCTCTCTCTCTCTCTCTCTCTCTCTCTCTCTCTCTCTCTCTCTCAGGACTACATGATCTTTTGTGTTTTGTGTAAATTAGGAATTCTCTCTCTCTCTCTCTCTCTCTCTCTCTCTCTCTCTCTCTCTCTCTCTCTCTCTCTCTCTCTCTCTCTCTCTCTCTCTCTCTCTCAAGACGACTTGATCTTTTGTATATTTTGTAAAGTAGGAATCTCTCTCTCTCTCTCTCTCTCTCTCTCTCTCTCTCTCTCTCTCTCTCTCTCTCTCTCTCTCTCTCTCTCTCGTGATAATCCAGCGTATTAAATTTGCGCGTGTGGCCGATCCCAACGCCGTTCCCGTGGGATGTGTAGTACTGCAGTTAGCTCTCTGTGTCGACAGACAAACGAACGCGTGAGCATAATCTCACTCACCTGTCGTGATTCGTGAGCGCTTGAAGGTCGAAATCAGGATCTTTTTTGACAATTATCGTATCGGAAAGTCGAGCGGGATTGAATTTCAAACATTGCGTGAGGCTGAATCACTTAACTAGTTCAGTTGGTAAATTTTAGTGGAAGATTTGCTACACTTTTACGTATGTTTTCATTAGTTTGTAACCTTTGCGTTAGTCGATATAGCCGGTGTGGTGTTAGTGTGTGGGGTTTGCAGTAACTTTGCGCAAGATTTACCTTAACTTTTAAACTTTGGTTTTGGATAAAAAAGTTAAGTATACCTTAGTTTAACCAGACCACTGAGCTGATTAACAGCTCTCCTAGGGCTGGCCCGAAGGATTAGACTTATTTTACGTGGCTAAGAACCAATTAGTTACCTAGCGACGGGACCTACAGCTTATTGTGGAATCCGAACCATATTATACCGAGAAGTGAATTTCTATCGCCAGAAATAAATTCCTTTGGACTACATTATAAGTTAGGCTGTTCATAACTTCGGAATTAGAATTACAAGTGCATGATGTATTATCTTTGAAATTATTCAGCGTCAGATTTTATGACACCACGTTTTCTTTTTCACTTTGGATACCTGTGGCAATATATTTCCCGTAACGTTAGCTATATTTTCGTGCAAGTTTCGCTAATGTCAAAGGCAATACAAGGTATTGCAGTACATACTACTCCATTTTGTTTTTGTGTATCCTTGTAAGTAGGATGTAGTCATATCATGAGGATTTTACTGAAAGAAACTGAATATGACGCGAGTGTGACTTCAAAGTTTAAATCAAATGCTGTATATACTTTTGCAATTCCTTAATCTTTACCGTATCGTCTTCAGCCGAGAGATAAAGATAACTAGGTACTTTCATCATTTTCTGTGCGTAAAATGTTTTATAATAGCCACTGGGCAAGTATAACGCATTGTCGCAGCCTTTGACTGTCGTTTAGTTTTGTTTTGAAATGTCTCTTTTAGATGCAGTATGTAATTAACATTTGTCAGGCGTTCATCTTTTCTAATCTTATTGTGAAGTCCTGTAAGCGCGTAAACGTCGAGTTTAATGTATGCGTGAGATTAAATGAGTTAGATAATTCAGCGGTTTGATTATTTTTAAATTACGTTTTCGAACTGATTTTATTGTTACTTAAAATTATTACTTGCCAAGGACTTCAAAAGTATTTTATAATGATTAAAGTGGAATGGCGACTTCCAGACGGCTCATCCCTGGTTCACCACTGACACTACAGATGTGGTAGTGACTATTGTCTTGTTTTTTCTGGAGTCAACCCCACTGGGAAAAAGATCATACTGCCACAACATGAAATCGTTTGTAATAAGCAGTACTGAAGACGAAATGTGCATGAAAATAAATGTGAACTTCTCAGTCCTTGATACTAAGTTCTTTGTTCATTATAACAGTATTGGTATGTTAAAGAGTATTTATGGAGATTCCCAGTTTTCAGGATTAACGTGTGATAGCAGTATTGGTGATGCAACATATAACAGTTAAGGGACATTAAATTTACTCGTGGTTTCGTGGACTGTCTAAAAGCACATACATATTTCAAGAACTTCTTCGCTCAGAAGATATCGTGGAAACCTTTTTTCCACCTGTTTTATTTTGACAAACCTCATCGTGCGTTATTGCTAGTTTTAGCAGCTTTTCTCCTCAGATTGCAATAAAGGAGCTACGATATTACACTTTTGGAATGCTTCCCAGTGATTTCATCATGTGAACTATTGGTTATCTGCTTCTGTCGCTATTGTTTCTATCGATTGATTTAACGACTTGCCTCGTAACTGACAGAAGAGATGTGCTACCGATACCTCTATTTTTAACCAGGTTCCTTTTTTTCCCATGACGATATTTTACGATCGTCGTTCAAAATCACTTTTTTTTTCTCCTCGCCTCTTCCCATTTTTCTCATCTCTTGACAGTTAAGCATCGCCCATCCATTGATTATATAGAAAATATAGATATTTAGGACATAAGAATGACCTTTAGCGGCAATAATTTAGACGAGTTTATTGTTAGCATCGACGATAAATGGCCTGATAAATCTGCGCGCATGGCGTTTGACAACGGAATCATGGGCGCTTATGTGTCACTGGCATGCAATTTCCCATCCATGGTGGCCATGGTGTCTTCTCTCTCTCTCTCTCTCTCTCTCTCTCTCTCTCTCTCTCTCACTGTGCACATGGTGGTGATGCTCATAGATGGTTTTGTATTTAGTTGTGTGTGTTTGTGTATGTCTATTGCTTTCTGGTTGTTTTCTCTTATCTCTGTATCTCTTTTGAACTTTTCGCCAGTTTCGTGATGTAAAAAGTTCATAACGCTCTCTCTCTCTCTCTCTCTCTCTCTCTCTCTCTCTCTCTCTCTCTCTCTCTCTCTCTCTCTCTCTCTAACAAAAACGGTTTCCCTGTACTGGCATGGTCAACCCATTAAAATATTGACTGGCCCTCTTTCCATGTCGCCCCTTTTACCCCATAGCTGTTGTGCCTGTTGTTTGTTCAGAGTTTTTACTTTTGGTTTTCGTTTCACACTCCACCATTTCCATTTTCCTTTATAGTTCACCCTTAATGAATCGCCTCTACTAGTTCACCCTTAATGAATCGCCTCTACTTTTCATAACATTCACTACAGTTCTACTTATTCACCTTCTTTTACTTTCTTTTTACCTACAAAAAAATCAACTTATTCATTTTTTTCTAATGTGTTTCATTTTCAGTGGTTGTGTCTAGCCTCTGGGGTTGTGGGTTGAGAAGCTCTTGAACTCTTGGCTTTTCGGGGTTCATTGAGATCTGTTCAGTTGCTCCAGCCGCTAGTTTTTTTTTTTTTTTTTTTTGCAGGATCCAGAACTGCTTGATTTTTAACAAGACGGGCGGTTACCCTGCGTTCAACCCTTCTCTGTTAGTGTATATATTTTTTGTGCTGTTATTTGTATTTATGTTTACTTATTATTTACAATAGCAATTTGTTATGCTTATCTTCTGCCTCTGCTGTTCCTTAGTCGTTGTTCATATCTTTCATTACTCTTGAGAATTGTATTGTGTTCAGCAAGTTAATGCACCTTTTTTGTTTCTCCATTGTATTTCTGTGCATAGTTTAAATAACACTGGTAATAGGCGTTAAGATTTTGGGCTGATAAAGAATAACCTCTAAGTTTTCCTTTCTTAATTTTTACAAGTTTTAACCATCGTGAGTTGTGGAATTACACAGTTAACAGACTGGAGAAATAGTGTAATCTTCTTTCTTTGCATCTTTTCCCACTTCTATGTGGGTCGATGTTTCTGACAGCTTTTCTCCACCTGGCTCGGTCAAACACATCGTCCTCTGACAATTGTTTGTCTCTCAGATCTTCTCTAACTACATCCATCCACCTTCGATTTGGTCTTCCTCTTGCTCTCCCACCAGGCATCTCCATCTGCATCACTCTCCTCCCTACATGTGTCTCATCCCTTCTCATCACATGGCCATACCGCTGCAGTCTTCTTTCCCGGGCCGCCTTTGATAGTTCTACGACTTTAGTAGCTCCTCTTATTCTTTCATTTTTGATCCTGCCCATTTTTGTTACGCCACACATCCACCTGATCATTTTCATCTCTACCGCATCCAATTTCTTCCCTTGCACTCTCTTTACCGGTCATGTTTCTGCTCCATACATCAAAGCTGATCTCACTACTGCCTTATACACTCTTCCTTTAACCTGTATATTGATTCTGAGGTCGCAGTGTGTGTGTTATTTCTCCATCCAAATTTCCATCATCAGCCACGGTTGAACAAGATACTTAATTTTTTCCACTCGGTTCAACCTTGTCCCTTCCATACTAATCTCGAAGTCTTGATCAACATTAAAACTTAGGTATTCAGGCTTCTTCCTACTGATCTTTAAACCTCTGTCTTCCAGTACTTTCCTCCATTGCTCTAGTTTTGACTCCATTACCCCTCTGTTGGTGCTGCACAACACGATGTCATCAGCAAACAATATGCACCAGGGTGATTGATCTCTTATTCCTTGAGTTAGCACATCCATTATCAGGGCAAAAATATATGGACTTAAAGCAGATCCCCGATGCAAACCAACTCGTACTGCTATCCACTCAGTTAACCGAACACTGCTCCTAACCTGCGTTCTTGCTCCTTCATACATATCTTGGACCAACCTCACATACTTCTCCGGTGTTCCCTTTACTTGCATGCACCTCCAAACCTCTTGGCGTGGTACTCTATCGTATGCCTTTTCCAGGTCTATGAATACTATGTGCAGCCCTTTCTGCTTTTCCCGGTGTTTTTCCATCATCTGTCGGAGGGAAAACAACGCATCTGTCGTTCCTCTTCCTGGCATGAAACCAAACTGTTCTTCTTCAGATGTTTCTTCTCTAAATCTTTGATCCATTATTCTTTCCCAGATTTTCGTGGTGTGAGACATTAACTTTATTCCTCTGTAGTTTGCACAGTCCTGGATGTCACCCTTCTCTTTATAGATAGGAACAATCAAGCTTTCTCCCCATTCTTTTGGTATCTTTTCCTGAGTATATATTTTCTTTGCTAGGTCCCACAGCATGTCCATTCCTTCTTCTCCCAGGCTGTTCCACACTTCTGCAGGAATTCCATCTGGTCCTATTGCTTTACCATTTTTCATCTTCTTTAATGCCTTCTTTACTTCCTTCCTGCTAATAGTGTGTGTCATACCAAGGTTCTGGAATCCATCTTCAAAGAAAATCTAGGGTTGTCTTCATTTAACAGGCGTTCATAATATTCCTTCCACTTCTTTCTTTTATCATCGTTACATAAAACCACTCCATTCCCATACTTAACCTGTTTTATATGGGAGTAGTCTTTGGTGTTCTTGTCCCTCGACTTTGTAAATCTGTGAATTTCTCTCTCCCCCTCAGGTATTTCCAGCTCTTTGTACATGTCATCTAATGCTCGTGCTTTTTCGTGTGTAACGCCTTCTTTACTTGTTTCTCATGTCTTTCGTACCTCTCCTTATCATTTTGCTGTCCATACTTTTCCCAGATCTTCTTTTTGCTTCTTTTTCGGCTTTCACCCCCCTCTTTTACTTCATCATTCCACCACCAGGTTTCCTTATCGTCAGGAGGTTTCTTTCCAGATGTCTTTCCCAACACCTCTCCACCCACTCTCTTTATCACCATACTGTTGTGATTCCACCATTCTTGCACTCCCTCTAGCAATCTAACTTCCCTCAATACTCTCTTCTTAAATTCGTGCCTCGCTTCCTCCTCTTGTGTCAGCTTCCACCACTTGACTGTTGATGGGACACGTGCAGGCCTACCTTTTACTGTGTTTTTATTTCCAAGTCCATTACCACCACCCTGTGCTGTGCTTCCACGTGCTCTCCATTTAAAATTTTACAATTTCTCACTTCTCTCACATGTGATCTTCTGCACATGAAGTCAGTTTGACTTTCTCGTGCTCCACTCTTGTATGTGATGTACTGATTTTCTTTCTTTCCAAAACAGGTGTTGACAGTAGCCAAATCAAATGACACTGCACAGTCCACAACTCTCTCTCCCTCGTCATTTCTCTCTCCAACTCCCCAGCCATCATGCACCCTCTCAATGCCCTCTGTGGTCCTTCCTACATGTCCATTCATGTCACCACCAATACTTAATCTCTCTTCTGCTGGTATTTCACTCAACTGTGGGCCCATTTCCTCCCAAAATGCCACTTTCTCAACTTCATCACATCCTGCTTGAGGGGCATAAGCACTCACGATGTTGACTATTTTTCCATCTAGGCACAGCCCTTTGTTGGCCGAGTCGGTTGAACTTCAGACTGTCATTCGATGGGCCGGAGTTCAATTCCCGCCGCCGGCTGATGAAGAGTTAGAGGAATTTATTTCTGGTGATAGAAATATATTTCGTGCTATAATGTGGTTCGGATTCCACAATAAGCTGTAGGTCCCGTTGCTAAGTAACCAGTTGGTTCTTAGCCACGTAAAATAAGTCTACTCCTTCGGGCCAGCCTTAGGAGAGCTGTTAATCAGCTCAGTAGTCTGATAAAACTAAGGTATACTTAACTTTTTTCCATCTAGGCACAGTTTCACAGCCATTGCTCTGTCACTTGTCCTCTTCACGCTTATTATGCTGTCTTTTAAGCTTTTTGATAGAATTATTCCTACTCCATTTCTACCTTCCTTATTTGTTCCACTCTATAGCAATTTATATCTGCATCCCAGCTCTCTCGCTGTATTTCTCCTCCATCTAGTCTCCTGTACACGCAAAATGCTTATCCTTCTTCTCTCCATTAGATCTACTATATCTCTTCCCTTTCCAGTCATCGTCCCCACGTTCAAGGTTCCAACTCTCAAAGCTACCACCATCATCCTCCTCCTCACTCTTCTCATTTTTTGGACTCGCTTCTTTAACCGGGGGCTCCCCTACCCATTAGCCCTTGCCCATTTATCACAGGGGGCAGACGAGGCCCTGCGCGTCGCCTACGGGGAACGCCCTAGTACTATCCGATTTTTGATGAAAGTCAACTGTCATATTTGGTTTTGGTTAGATTTTATGGCCGGATGCCCTTCCTGACGCCTACCCTCCCCATTTATCCGGGCTTGGGACCGGCACTGAGTTGGACTGGCTTGTCCACTCCATTAGCTGGGTGAGAAATGATGTAATACAGAATGATAATCCTAGTATTATTATTTATAATCCTATTTTTTTTTCATTCCTTTCATGTAACTTGAGGTAGTTATTGAATTTCTTAGTTTTTTACTTTGTTTTCATTAAATTTTATGTTTGCTTAATAAAAAAAATTATATGCAGGATAATTATCTTATATACTGTACATGTAATGTATTGGAAATGGAATAACTTTTATGGATATATATCGTGCAACATTTTGGAAGAGATGCTGGTAGAAGTGTTTGCAGAAGCCAGGCCGTTTTGCAGTCGTCGCATCCCATTATCTGAAGGGAAGGGTGCTTTTGAAATGGAAGGAATGCATGAAAGAAAAGGCATGGCGAGCAAAAGAAAGGGTTGCTGCAGTGCAATGGAGAAGAAAAGGAGAGAGAGAGAGAGAGAGAGAGAGAGAGAGAGAGAGAGAGAGAGAGAGAGAGAGAGAGAGAGAGAGAGAGAGTTGTCCCCAGGCAGTTGGAGCTGGGGTAAAAGACAGAATAGGAGGGAATTTACGCATGAAGATGAATAGTCAAGAGTGCACCAGGGGAAGACTGATGTCATTGTCAAGCTCTCAGATGAGACGGTGCACAAATTCTGTTTTTTCCTTCGTATACTTCTTTCTCTCCTCCTTGTAAAAGTCGTGACGTGGAAGGCTTCTTCGAAGACTCAGGTCTACAAGAGATAGAATACAGAAGAATGACTCTCTTGTCTTCTAGAAATCAACTTTCTCTGAGACACTTTGATATCAGACGAAGTTCTGGTTATTTAGCGGAGTCGCTAAATCAGGTTTTCTTGCGGCCATGCATCCTGGAGATGATTATATTAAAATGCATCCTTTCATTGTAGGAGGCAATGATGGCTATTCAAGGAAATCATACACTGTACTGTAGTTTATTAGTATTTTATAAAGGCAGCAATGTTTTATTTTCATGTATCTGTAATTTGATTTTCGATTATACATAACATGGTTTTCATTGATACGTTCTCTGTCCATCAGATTTGTTTTGTTAACATAAACTTTCTCCAATTTTGATATTCATGCTCAGCAATTCTGGAGTGATGAACAGTTCTATATTAATGTTGAAGCATACACGTGTACTGTTATTTGTCCCCCTTAAATGTCACAGAACCGCTAGGTAATAATTGTCATTATCACCATTGCCTTTAGCTCCGTGCCACGCAGACGTTTTTTTTTTCTAATTCCATTACTCAAGTCTTTCTTGTGCTTTCACTTCTATTAATCTCCCCTCGTCCCCAGCCGCCTGTTTCCTAGTTATTCTCCATAGAGTGAGCAGTATTTTTATACCTAGAGTTCAACCGATACTAAATTGACCTCATGAGGTAACAGATCTAATTGGTGAAAACTGCGGTTAAGTGAAACATAAAGAGGCAATTATTAGAATGAAGACATTCTCCACGTAGCTGGGTAAGGCTTGTATATGTGAGAGTTAACAAGGGCGAGAAAGTCAGGTATCTTAATCTTGAGCGAGCAGTTATGTCACACCATTGATTGTTAGAAGAGTCGCAAAGTCACCACCCGCTCGCTCTAGTGCTAGATGCGATAAAGCACCCAACTCCCCTGCGAGCACAATTCGATTCGAGAGCAGTTTTCCTTCTCGAGCTCCCCATAACATTATTAAGAACGGCAACAGAAGTTTCTCAGTATATAAAAAAAAACCCTGACCACGTTTAAGGTAATCAGTCTAGATTTTCTATCGATGTATATAATCATGTGGATGATAAAAAAAAGGCTTGTTTATCAGAAGAGAGAGAGAGAGAGAGAGAGAGAGAGAGAGAGAGAGAGAGAGAGAGAGAGAGAGAGAGAGAGATAAGGGGTGGGTGTGGCAAACTGAAAAACCCAGTTTGGATTGAAAACTCTAAACTTTAGCTTTTTATATTGATGTTTGACGTACATTGATCCGCGGAACGTTTTTTGTGTATCTTTCCTTAGTGAATGAACCAAGCAACTTCGAAACCGTTGTTCGTCACGAGAAATTGTCCAAGATATTCTCTCTCTCTCTCTCTCTCTCTCTCTCTCTCTCTCTCTCTCTCTCTCTCTCTCTCTCTCTCTCACACACACACACACACACACACACACACACACACACACAGCTTGGGAATAACTATTATATTTAAATATGTTTCGGATTTTGAACATTCATTATTAACAAAAAGCTGGAATGGAAATACCCAGAAAAGAATATTTTATACGCATCATAGCATGAAGCTGAAATTTACGTATTTTTATTGATGCCGAAATCATTCGGAAGGACATTTACATCTCCCAAATCAGCTACTAAGTTTTCACCTTTTTCTCTTTTTTTGCGATGCTTTTCCCAAGGTTTTTATGGCCTTAGATAATGTCCATTGATTGATTCGATTGTTTTACCATTAGTAGAGAAAGAAAATTATGTTGATGCCCTGGGTAATCCATAATTGCACCTTATTTGATGCCATGGCATGTGTCCACAAATGCCTCGTCTTTCACTCACATGCTCTCGAGGCAATGCCCATACTGCCAGTTGCCGATTAGGGTCTAATTTTCGTCGTCTTGTGTTATTTATATGTTTATTGGTAACGTTGCGTTTTCTGTTAGTTGAATATTTCATTTCCTGCTAACTTTGAGTGTGATTATGGTTTGATACCAGGATGTATTTAGTGCACAGTAGTGCAAAATGTCACTTTAAGGTAGCGCTGGCATCTCATCCGGGGGCAGGTGTGCCCGAGAGATGGCAATGTGTCTAGGGAGCCGCACATCTCTTGATACTTTTAAACGAGGGGATAACAAAAAAGATTTTATAAGTCTTATTTGTCTCTTGATTATGTCATGCAGATTCTCATCGTTTATATTATATATGATGATACGTGAACATTGTGCTAGCAGTTCTTCCTCGAGGAAGACAGATAGAAGGCACGGTGCGGGTCAGGGTATGGGCATGGGGGTTGGCATGGGAGGTACTGCTGAAGATGGTGGTAGTGTTAAGGAGCAGCTGTTGTGGCGCCGCTTGGGCAGCTGCTGGCCAGATGTACTCCCACGGTCCTACTTCATTCGTTCCTTCCCTCTTTCTTTCTTTCTCTTCGTACCTGCCTACCTGGGACATGCCCCTCCCTACCTCATACCCTGGGGTCTTGGTAAGGATAGTAAAGGCAGTGATGTCAATTTGATATTTTTGTTATTATAATGATCATCAGTGATGATGACGATAATGTCTTGGGAGAAACTTTCCTTTTGGCACTATAGTATTTCCCCCTGTTTTGTGTAGTTCCTAATGCTCGCCTGAACTTATTTTTGTTGAACCCTTATGTATGTTGGAGAGAGAGAGATTTTTACAGTTTCCGAATATTCTCGCCCTAATTTTCTTGTAATTTTTTGGCATTTCTTTATTTGTTGATTTATTCCAGTTTACCGATTGGCACATCAACTACGAGTTTCTGCAGCCCATGCCGTTGCCGTATGCATTTCTTTTACATTCTGAATTGTGTTGGAATAACGTAGGAAGTGTATTTTACACACGACACCGTAGAAAATATTTCACGTCAGTTTGATCAGGTTTTTTGTTGCAAATAATTCCAGCGCATGGAATTCTGGTAGTAGTGGTCATGAAAATGTGTAAATTTTTTGTTACTTTGCATATACATACATGCATGCATACATACGTACATACATACATACATACATACATACATACATACATACATACATACATACATACATACATACATACATACATACATACATACATATGTATGTATGTATATATATATATATATATATATATATATATATATATATATATATATATATATATATATATATATAAAATGTGTGTGTGAGGAGGTTGTGTAAGTACGCTTTGGTGTAAGAATAGTTATGCATTTGTTTTCAAGTCTTCAAAAAGGGATGATATATATATATATATATATATATATATATATATATATATATATATATTATATATATGTATGTATATACTGTATATATAATAGTAAAATTTAATCACATATCCTGTAGAAAGCCATTTAATTGATATTTATAACGGTGAAGATAAATAATTCATCGCGGGATATTTGTACGGGCGTAATTTTCTAGTCACCTTTGAGGTTCATAACGTATTTGTATGTGGGTAATAGAGCTCCGGTGACACTTAATGAGTCTCATGAAACACCTGCTAGTGAGCCACAGGTAAGCCTCCTCTCTTGGCCAGAATCCTAATTTACCTTTTGAGAGTCACTCGTATGTGGATAACTCGTGTCCCCCCCTCTCTCTCTCTCTCTCTCTCTCTCTCTCTCTCTCTCTCTCTCTCTCTCTCTCTCAGTTCCATTAATTCCTCGGTCATTCTTTTTCCTTTTATTATGTATGAAACCAATTAGAACTTTCTCTTTTGTGAGTGGTTGATTGAGTGACCCAGATCGATATGTCATTGCATCACCTGTTTTCCATCAGGTGGTATTTATTGGCAATCAGTGGAAGACGGACGTTACGGGTTTTATGCTCGGTCACGGAGTAGAGAAGGGACTTGTTAAGTAGTTTTTGCATATTTTATTTTCGTCGTAATTTGGTTTTCATCGGCCGGGAAGAAATTCTCCCTTGACTGTATGTCAGCAAGTTTATCCCGATTCACCACCCACATCAGGTGAGACTGACTGTGACAGTTGTCTTGTTTTTCTCCTGGAGCCATTACCTGTTATGGTATATATATATATATATATATATATATATATATATATATATATATATATATATATATATATATATATATATATATATATGTAAGTATATGTATATGTGTGTATATATGTATATATATATATATATATATATATATATATATATATATATATATATCACACAAACACATACACTACATATATATATATATATATATATATATATATATATATATATATATATATATATATATATATATATATATATATATATGTGTGTGTGTGTGTGTGTGTGTGTGTGTGTGTGTGTGTGTTTTTTGTGTATATATATATATCTGTATATACACATGCACACATACTTATAAATGTATGTATGAATTCACATATATGAATGCATGCGTTATGTATATGAAACGGTGTTCTTATCATGCTCCGCATGTACACTCAGCTAGTGACCGGACCAGCTTTATGTTGGCCGAAAAAGGAAAGAGAAAGGCAGTAATGAAGTCCATTTCGTTTTCATGTTTTGCGGAAGATGTCCAACACCGTCGGTGGCGAAGGCGATGCCACCGTCAGCCGGTGCATATCCATTATCGATTTTTGGTGGTGTCTGTGCCCAAGAGCTTCACACTATTGGAAATCGATCATTCCTCTCTCTCTCTCTCTCTCTCTCTCTCTCTCTCTCTCTCTCTCTCTCTCTCTCTCTCTCTCTTCTTCATGCCATTGGAAAGGACACCTTGCTTTTTTTTTTTTTTTTCATTCAGCTTCAAGGAGGGTTAGTCCAGCATTTTTTATCTTTTGGCATTTCATTTTTTCCAATTGTATGAAGATTCTTTCGTAAGGATTTTTATGCACGAACTTTTTATATATCACATTTGTTTTGCGTTTCTAAAAACATTCGTTCCATGATTGTTTATGAAATGTTGATTGTATATGTATATATATATATATATATATATATATATATATATATATATATATATATATATATATATATATATATATATATATACACGTGTGTATGTTTGCATGTATGTATGTTATGTATGGATGTATCTATATGCATTTGTTATGATTGTATATATGTGTACATATTGTCTTTTTGTATGCAATTAATTTCTTGCTAATTTTTATTTAAACTAGATTTACGGTAGATTATTATTATTATTATTATTATTATTATTATTATTATTATTATTATTATTATTTTGTGATTATTATTATTATTATTATTATTTTGTGATTATGTTACTGTTGTAAGTGCAGTGATAAATGTTATATCAGTCAATTAGGGAAGACCATATGGAAGTTATTGTGCCCCAGCTTTTTATGATAATTAGCATCGAGGAACACGTGTTTAGGGCCTCTTAATTAATCCGTGGCACCATTTCGGCACGTGTCTTCGATCATGAGGTCATTGATTGATTCAAGAGGTCTGTGTAAAGGGCATGTGGCCGGTCGACCGCCTCTGTCGAGTGAGGGAGCACGTCGATTTACTCTGGAAAATTTAATCTGGCTGGAAGAGAAGTTAGTTGGGGCGATATATATATATATATATATATATATATATATATATATATATATATATATATATATATATTATTATGTATTTTATATATATTTGTTAAGGCTTATTGTTCAGAATTTCATCTTGATTTTGTAGCCTAATCGCTTTTTACCTTTATCTGGTGTTTTTTCGTTCGTTCATTTTATCTTCATAACTTAGTTCCTTCATAGTATTAAATCTTCATTTCATATTTATGCCCTCTCCCCCCCACCCCCACTCATATTTTTAAAGTGTTCTTTTGGTTTTGTTTTATCTGTGTTACGTAGACGACATAAGCATCGAGAACACAAACACACGGGAACTGGAAATAGGCGTCTGTATTGGTATCACATGAAAAGATAACGGAAACATCTAGTTTCCATATGAAATTGAAAAGCGGCTGGCGCTGAATTTTTGTTCGGCACCCAGATAAACCGGAAACCTATTCTTACCATAACTAGAACTTATTCTGGCCATAAATAAAATATCATTTGTAGATGAAAGAAATGCGAGTTTGTGGGTGACCAACAAGAGGAGAAAATATACGACGGAATAAAAAAACAAACAAACAAACAACCTCATCACCGTCATCATCTGCCTACATACGCACAAACTTCTCATTCGTCACCAGCAGCAGCAGCAGCTGCACGTGCTAAAAAGAGTCCCGCGTTGGGCACAAGTGACGCCAAGAACATCTGGACTGACTTCGTGTTGCCAACTCGTATGTAATAGAATAATTTCCAATGCATAAATCGGCAAAATGTGTTCAAGTTAAAAGGGATACAGGAAGTGATTGTTTAAATACGGACCTAGTATTACTTACTTCAATATCTTACCTAAACTCCTCTCGTAAAATAGTTTATAAAACCTTCCGGGGCAATGTAGTAACTGGCAACTTTAGGCACGCGCGTCGCTGTCCTACACCAAGCACGTGTTGATGGAGCCAAGGGCGCATGCGTGTGATGCCCATTTATTACATCATGGTGCACGTGCATAGCGCGTCTTGTGCGCTCCCGGCTTATCAGCTGATGCTGTTTAGATTACGGTGGGCTTGGGAATTAGTGTTTACGTGTTGGTGGATTGATTTTTTTTATTATTATTATTACAGTTAACTTTGAGGCACTAGTAGTATTAGCAGTAACATTATTGTAAAGATAATAAAGTAGCAGCAGTCGTAGTCGAAGTAGTGTAGTAGTAGTTGTGTATTTAATTTTGTATATATTGTGGTATTTTGTTCGAAGTGAATTATTTAAAATGCAAGTACTCCCTCTTGAAGAATTTGTCATGATTATTGTTATCAGGAGATGATGCAATTTCCACTTCACTCTGTTCCCACCGATGGAAGCTTTGTGTTGACGTATTTTGATGAAAAATGGCTGAATTGCTCATTTCCGTTTATGCATTGCACAATATATCTCGAGATTGACTGTTGGTAAGAAGTTATTTGGTGTTGCAATTCCAGTCGTCTGACTGTGCCCTCAGTGAATGTGCTGAAGGATGACGTCACTCACTACTTGTGATGGGTGGATATCCAGAACTTGATTTTAAACTGTGCCCTTGTTTTCTGCTCACGTCTAGACAACGCATATTTCTAGACTTCTAGACATTAGTTGTGGTTATTTATAATTTAATTTTTTAGACGTTTAAGAAAAGGATTGATTTTATGTTCAGAATTACGGAATTGCCTTGTTTGTATTTATTCGTACTTGCATATTATGATGAAATCGTTCTTTGTTATTATTTGTTATTCCGGGTCATCGTCAGTCGCAGCTGGTGTTAATTCTTTGTTTATGTTTCTGAGTATGAGTGAGTGTAATTTAATGCTAGATTTTAATGGTTGAGAAATTAATGTTGGAATGTGGAAAATGTGTTTTTAAATAAAACAAAAACTCCTTAGGTAATCCGTACGTGAACCATCAGATCGCCACTTTTTTCATACGTGATCATTACTCTAATTTTAATGTGCATGTATTCATAAAGAACAACATATTTAGTAAGACGCCACAGAATTGAATTTCTACTTCATATATATTTATATATAAATATATATAATGTATTTATATATACACATATGTAATATACACATACGTTATATATACACACATATACATATATATATATATATATATATATATATATATATATATATATATATATATATATATATATATCTATATATATATATATATATATATATATATATATATATATATATATATATATATATATATATATATATATATATATATATATATATTATGTATGTATGTATGTATGTAGAGTGCAGGAGGCAAGAAAATAAGAATTCCAACCAGCACCCTATTTCCAGATATTTTCTTTTAAAGAGAACCAAAATTTTAATGAGCCTCTTTTTCGGGTGAGATGAAGAAGGGGAGGGGGAGGGGAGGGCCTAATTACTCACACATTAACTACCGGAACAGCGTCGGTGTCTCCGGAAGTATAAATTGACACGTGTTCGTCGCCTGTCATCCCTCCCTGCCACGTGTTGAATCTGGGCACACGCACGCTCGCGCCCTCGCATCATCTCGGCACCCACATCTCCCAGCCTCCGAGAGAGAGGCTGAGGAGTGATGCCTTTGCCACCAGGATTGGCTCCCCTCCGCCAAGCCAGCTCCTGCTGCTTCTTCAGCTGTTGGCGGCGGCGTTGGCCTCAGCATGTTGGGTTGGGTCGGGTCATGGAACTTTCCTCTTATGTCTTTTCGTTATTATTATTATTATTATTATTATTATTATTATTATTATTATTGAGGCTTTGCTATAGCTACTAAAGCTATAATAATAATTATTCGTTGTACTGATGTTGATTATCTTCATTCGGTTTCTTAAGTATATTTCGACTGAAATCAAATGCTTGCCACATGCTTGGCCCAGTGCTGAAAGGGTGTAGGAGAAATCGGTGTGATGAAGATAAATCATATATGTTATCTTTTTATACGTAAAGTATTTTACTTATATTATTTGCCTCAGATAAATTATCCAAGTTTTATTGTTGTCAGAGACAAGCTAGTTGTTAGGTATTACCATAACTTACGGCGCATGTGCACTCGTAAGCGGACACTAGTGTAGCACTAGTTCCATGGAAAAAAGCGCATATATATATATATATATATATATATATATATATATATATATATATATACATATATATATATATATATATATATATATATATATATATATATATATATATATATATATATATATATATGTGTGTGTGTGTGTGTGTGTGTGTGTGTGTGTGTGTGTGTGTATATATAACACAGTGACTTAGTAATTAATATATCAGATCGAGTAGTAATATTTGTCCTTAAGGCATACATAATTTACTTTTACCCAGACATGATTGATGTGATATAACGTTGATGTTTGGGCGCTTAATTTAACGTTATGAACTATACATATATTATGCCCATATGTTCCTTTCACCTATATTTATTAGTATTGTGTAACTGCGCGACTTCACGTTTTTACGGGAAAGCCGAAAGCCCCAATTAAGTAGTCCAGATGGCCGATGCTTATAAATCATGAGAGTATTGAACCGTCCGGACGGGGAAACGAAATGAAGCGGTTAATACGAGCAACATGTGGATAGCAGCCCCGTCGGGCGACCTCCAGGGCATCATATTGATACCCTTGCTCCTCTGCCCCAAGCTTCTGTTCTCTCTCATTCTCCCTTCCCCTCTGCCTCCCCACCCTGCCGTGCCCGTCCAGACCGGAAGAGAAGCGAAAAAGGAGGGGTGGGACCCCAGGAGGATTTCGCCGGAAGTAGGTCAGCCGCCTGACTCCGTAAAGGGGTAGGTAGATGGTTAAGTAAAAGGGGGGAAGGGGGGTCAGGGGTATACGTCTAAGGGGGTAGAGGTAGGAACGGGTGGCAAAGTGGGCGAAAATGTGGTAGGCCTATTTGTTTAGCTTTTTTTATCCCATTTTTTTTTTTATCCTCTCGCTCTCGCTCCCTTTTTTCAGTTTTTCCGTCTCCGGTTTGATGTATCTCCCGAGGGAGGCATTCTTGGGGTTTGTGCGCGTCGTTTCGCTCCCTCTCATGTTTATGTAAAAGGCCGCAGAGAGGAAGGAAGTCGTCTTTGGAACTAAGGATCTGGAGCATGTGGGCTGAAGCTCCGTTTCGCATTATCCTCCATCATCAGATTTGTAAGAAATAAATTGTTTAATTGGTCACTTTCTGGATTGGTGTTTGGCTCCTCAATTATTGTGATTGTTATTGTTGCAGGTTCGTTGTCATGTGATATTAATTTTGTAGCGTAAACCGTGAATTCTTTGTCATTTATAGTTTGCTCTGCAAAAAGACCTCTGAAAATTTAATTTTTGGAATGATCCATATTCCATGTATATTGTATCTCTCTCGCAACATATTTTATTGGTTAAGGAACCAGTATTTAAAAGGATTGTGAGAATGCATTGGAGAGTTGGTTACTTACTGAAAGAATGACCTTGAGGTAATGATACTTTTTGGTCCATAAATAATAACCAGTGTTCTTTTTTATTTTATTGGAACCAACAACACAGTTGCTTAAAGTGGTGAATGTGTGGGGAAGCTTCCTGGCACATTGTATCTACTCGTCAATGTCCAGTCAGAGCTTATTGATGTATGTTTCTTTCACTTTCATATTAATCAAACGGTTATTCTCGGGGATCCAGGATTAATGTGATCACTGATGTAAAACAAATACCAAAGCTATTATTACGACAGCACATGATGCCAGCTGCGTGCATTTGTGATGTCTTTGAAAATCGCCTGGTTCATCTCTCTCTCTCTCTCTCTCTCTCTCTCTCTCTCTGTTTATTCACACTTCATGAATAAACGTGAAAGCACTTTGCATTGAACTTCTGCTTGTTTTTCTGTTGTATTTGTGTGTGTGCATATATATGTATACAGTATATATAATATATATATATGTGTGTATATATGATTATATTTATATGCATGTATGTATAAATTTTTTCACACATGCATAACTTTTGTATATTAACAAATGTTTGTAACCGAGTTGGTAGAATTGACTGTAAAACTGTAAATCGTTATTTCTAAACCAAAGGCCCTGATTCGAATCCTGTCGGGTCACCCCTTTGGGTGTAAGTTTTACCCAAAGCGTGGTGAATTCGGTGTTAAACGATATTTTTGGAATATATATATGTAATTTATATACCAGAGAGAACCATATAGAGGGCCGACTTCCTATGTGCTGCATTGTAATCGGCTGACCGCCGGCGGCCATTTTGATTGTGTGTAACTGGAGGTTGCTAAAGGCGCATCATTCCATCACTGCAGCCGAGTCTACACCAAATTATCTCTCCATGGATCATTTACACCACACAGGCCACACCAAGAAAACCTCTGGATCAAAAGGAACAGAGTGTTCTGCCATTAACTGTACAAACTATACAAAAACAAACAAAGAAGTGGCCTTCTACTCTTTTCCAAACGACAACACGAGATGACTGAGCACATTAGTATGTCAGCCCATCTGCTTGCAAGCAGCTTGTTTACTGCTATGTACTACTCATTATTGTTCTCAAAGTGTACAGTTTATGAAGCAATTGTATGTTACATTGAGACTAACATATTAATTGAAAATAAAGAATAAAGCACCCAAAGAAAAGGAATTACGTAAAAACAGAAAACTGTTGACAATTTCCCGTAAATGAATTCATATTAATCCAATGAGTATTTTGTTAACAGGTCTTCACACTGACAGATAAGTATAGCCCTGTCTAACTCGATTAAGCTTGGTGTGTGTTAATGCCTTTGGTGGTGGACTGGTGGTGATTTTAATCCTAAACAATGTGTGCTATGTGTATGTGTTGACGCCTTTGGTGGTGTTACGTGATTAGTAATTAAATACTATCTATTTCCAATAGGTTGTGCACAGGCATAGCATTTTGTGCATATTTTGCTAAGGCATGGTATTTGCGAAGGCTTGACATTTTGCTAGCATGTTCTTCTCCTAGGGCCTATTATATCTGCCATCATTTAATGACATTGAAGTAAAATAATTACTTTTCCAGATGCAGTCCTTTCACTGGTAATTTTACGTAGCCTAAATGTTTGAAAATATTATTTTATTTTACAGAACTTTGAATAAAATTTGTTTAAACATTTTTCCAAGGGTTATTTTTATTTTATTTTAGAGAACTTTGAATAAAACTGTTCAAACATTTATGGATTATTTTTGTATATGAATATACCACATACATGTCTGTAAGAATATCGGAGGAGAATAAAATTTTCTATCCCACTAAGGAATTACCTAAATAGGTATTACTTGGAGCAAATTATGTTCTGCTGATCTAGTCACATTTCGGTGTGATGTATCAGAGTGGTCCTCTTACTGTTACATACTTATATAGGCCTATTTTACCTTATTTTCTGATATACGTCCATAAAATGAACAATCATAACAGCTGTCAAGTAAATAAACATTGGCAGTTTGTTGTGTTTCAGCATAAAGACAAACTGTTGGCCCTACAGTGAGTTGCAGTGCACTCAGAGCATATTTGTTTACAAAACATTGCTGTCACTGCAGCTCCAGTTACACACAATCAAAATGGCGGCCAGATTACGCTGCACATAGGAAGTCGGACCTCTCTATGGTTCTCTCTGATATATACATAATATATATATATATATATATATATATATATATATATATATATATATATATATTATATAGTGTGGTGTGTGTGGAGAGAGAGAGAGAGAGAGAGAGAGAGAGAGAATGTTGAAAGTAGCATAAAAGCAACTTGTGTGAAAAGGAGGGAGGTGGCATAGGTAGCGTGTGGTTGTGTGAGCGACAACAGAATGCCAGATATAAACTGAAAATAAAGATGGATTGTGCCAAGATAGACCAGTATTGATATAAGGTTCAGAACTTGAGCTGTAAGAAGGAAGGAAGAGTAGAGGCTGGAGCGAAGAGAAATGAGGATGCGTTTCTTTTAGTAACTGCTATGATTCTACTTTGATAATAAAAATTTTGATCCTGCGAACAATAATAGTAGATGATAATGTGCTAAAAGCTCAATGATAAAATTAACGATAATATAAGACGGATTTTTGTATATATAAAAGCCCCAATATTTTGAAAAACGAAATTCGTGGAGTTGAAAATTGAAATTTTACCAAGTTGTAAAGGCCCATTATCTTTTAGGAATAAAAATTATGAAAATCTAAAATAAGGTTTCACTAAAATGATGAATCCTTACTTATGTAATATTTGTATTAGACTGTAGAGAGCACAATTACTCAAAAGATTGAGAAACTCTGTTGATGGTCAAAAATGATCTCGGCCTTACCCATAAAGGGTACCTGGGAAACGCAAATCTCTTGCATTATTTTCCAACATAGTTTGTCATAGCTCTGCTTTATTTGGTCCACTGATGCTTGAGCTTTGTTAACCCGTCGCTGAAGAAAATTGCAACCTGCGTGTCAAGCGCTCCTCCACAGCGTGGATGACTGTTATTGCCCCTAAAATGGTGACTTTGCAGATGGGTTTTATGTGAGTTAGATAACAGTGAGAAGTGAGACGGTGCCTGGTCGGGTGCACTAGGCCTCGAGGCAGCATTCAAAGCCACAAATGGCTACTTTACCCTGTGAGACTAGCATGGGCTGGGCAATGTCCTGGAGTAACAACATGCCGCTCATGGCTTCTCTCTGTGCATCATATTCATTTTGTTTTCAAATGATGCAGTTCTTCAGTCTATCATGCTAACACTCTCAGAATCCCAGAACACTGAAGTCTCAGAATCCCCGAACACTGAAGTCATCACTAATCCAGCAGATGCCACGCACGGGGCTTGGACAAGTACAGTATCTTCCTGAGTATAATAACTTTTTGGATGGTTCGCGGGAAGACATTAAAAAGAGTATGGAAAAAGATGAGGCACCAATTCAAAGAAAACCCGTATTTTCGGGATTTCGATCACGTCCTGTCTCTCGTATTGCTGAAGCTTTGAGTGTCGCCAGATATTGCAGTTCATCTATTTATCTAAATGTGTCGTTTCAGGTGATGGTGTCATCCTTGCCCATCGTCTGTCGAAGAGCAGTTCTGTGCAAACTTTCTGTTCATTTAATGGGTAAGGATTCTTTCCACAGCGTCCTAAGTCAGAAAATACGTTACAAAGTTCATTTTCATTCGAGCATTTAGATTAGTTGGAGCATAAAAGAAATTAAATGTTTAATTTCATTAAAAGAATGAAAGCAAGGGTTAAAACCCTTGCTTTTGAACATTCATACTTGCTAGAGGGAACTTTGAGCTGTTTATCATATTTTCTCAAATTTTGCAATCAAATTGCCCACAACCAACCACCACCTAGTGTTTTACGGGATTTGCTTTTATCAGTTACTGCCCTAAACCATCTGTACTTGGGTCAGTTTTTTTTTTCATTTTCATGTCATGCAGTATATTTAAATAATAATCACTGACTTATCAGGATAAGAGTTACCTATTTGCAATAAGAAATTACTAGTATTAATCTTGTAATCTTTTGTATTTCTCTTTCCAAAAAAAAACAAGTCAAGTGGCACAGCTAGTAGAATAAGCAATATATATATATATATATATATATATACATATATATAATATATATATATATATATATATATTTATATTTTAAATATATATATATATATATATATATATATATATATATATATTATGTTTGATTTTAAATCACGAAGAGGTACAAACATGATGAATATACGAACAAAAATACAGCCACGAAGGAAAAGTAAAACACCGAGATGCTAAGTACTTTCGTCTTATGACCAAGACGTGGTCACAGCACACACACACACACATATAATATATATATATATATATATATATATATATATATATATATATATATATATATATATATATATATAGAGAGAGAGAGAGAGAGAGAGAGAGAGAGAGAGAGAGAGAGATACAGGTATATAGTTTATACATACATATGTATATATATGTATATAGATGTATAGGTGTGTGTGTTCAGGTGTTATTTGCTAATCAATGTGGCTGCTGTGCATCTGTGCATTGAACAGAGAGAATACAGCAGTATGATAAAAAACAAAACTAGAGAATCCCACGGTGTCCCTGTGATCTAACCGCACCAGATACTCTGGAAATGCGTTTGTAAAGCAAACGCAGTTCCAGATTATTAAGGAAACTGTTTGGTTTGTATTATTATTATTATTATTTATACCCGCAAGCAGCCTTGCACAGTTTCGATTAGTTTTTTAATTGGCTACCGAGACCGGTGAACTCCTGCTGCCTGGTAGCGAGCTTATTCAGCTGGGAGAGTTTGATCGAGCGCCGAAGGCCCTAATTGTCTGGCGCCAGGTCTCGGGAGTCTCGTTCGTAGGGCGCACTGCCCGAAGTAGTGGGCGGCTGAAGGGGTCAAGGACTGCTCATTGAGCAGGAGCCCGTGCTGGCATAACGCTAGGTAAATTATAAATAACCGGTTGAAGGGTTATCCCAGGGGGGGCGCCTTGCTGGTGTCCTGATGGTGGTAGGGAGAAGCAGGGTCTCCTCGGTCAGCGGCGGTTTCCAGCGGATATTATATATGAAGCTAGTTATTATTATTATTATTATTATTATTATTATTATTATTATTATTATTATTATATATGAAGCTAGTTGGTGGGGCACCTTTCTGAATAATGAATATTTTCCTAAAATTCTTTTTACCTTGACGTTTTGTAGTTTAAACGAGAGTTTGAGGTTTCTGGTATTTAGAATTCTACACCATGTTGTCAGAGGTGTCCTTTTATCAACTTTTTCAACTTGGCATACTTTTCAAGGTCACAGGTCAGTATAAAGATCAAAGTTTACTTCCTGTGATGAAATTTGGTAATAGGAATCTTAGGAGCATGTGATTATTTCCACCAAATAATTTTATCTTGAACTACTTTTTTTTCATGTCAGAGGCAGTTTAAGGTTTTTTTTTTATTTCTGAATTATAAGTTTGAAAAATATTAGGTGGGCGTCTTGGGATTGGTTATTATTTTCCCCCAAAACTTGTCCACTGACTTAGTTTGTCGGGCAGGGAGTCAGTTTAAATTACCATTTAGATTTTTTTTAACATTTATTTCCTCTCTGATTTTGATGAAACTTGTTTGGAAGATATCTCGGAGAGTGGGATTGCTTTGACCTTGAGCTATCTTTCAAGGTCGCCGGTCAGTTTAAAGGTCAACCTTTTACTTTGATTTTGATTTTTGGGGGGTTGGGGTCTTGGTGATTAATTTCATGAGGTATTTGTAATTTTGACCTATTTTTCAATGCCATAGGTCAGTTTAAAATAAGTTTTTCCTTTGGTTCTGATGAAACTGGCAGTTTGGTACTTCGAAGGTTGGTGATACCCTAATGTTTCTTTTTACCTCGACAGGTGAAGGCCAGGTCAGTTTAAATCAGTAAAATTCTTGCATTTATTTTCTCTGCATCTGAGAAAATTATGACGGATCTCTGTTGTCGTCTGAGTCGGTGTGTGTCCCCGGGGGGGAGGGGGGGACGGTTAGTGCCATCAGTGCAGCTCATGCGGTGCACTTTGGGTATTATTACTTAAGGTTCTGCATCGTCCCTTCGGCCCCTAGCTGCAACCTCTTTTACTGTACCTCCGCTAATATTCTGTTTCTTCCATCTTATTTCCACCCTCACAGTGTAACTGCCAGGTTTTCCTCTGTTACGTCTTTCAAAATTTTGTTGCCGTCGATTTTCGTTTCAGCGCTGAATAACCTCATAGGACCCAGCACCTGGCCTTTGACGTAAATTCTGTATTCTATCTATCTATCTATCTATCTATCTATCTATCAGAGTCGGTGTGAGGACGTAAAACATGTGATAATTTTATCATTGTTAATGATAATTTTATTGCTAGCGTTTATTATTTCACCAGAAAAGAATATTTTCAAATGTGACTCACAAAGATTATAGATAAGCTGTACCCTGCAGCGTACTGTTGATTTCGGAAAGTAATGTGCAGTTGAAGTGTGGTTGTTGCTGTTGACCGCGCACCGTATCAAAGAATACCTTTTATTGTTAATACTCGAAGATCGAATTATGCTTTGCAGTCAATGATGGTGGGATGTGTTTTATTCAGTTGGCAACAAAATTTTTGCCATGAACATAGTGAATATCTGGTCAAAGATTTTATTCTGTATCTTTTGTCTACAACATTCTGACGACGACAGCAACGATGAAGAAACAGTAATAATAATAACGATGATGGAGGTTGCCATTTCGTGAAATGAAGTGACGAAATCAGTTCAGTGTCATGTACAGTGTGGACATTGCATGCATCCAGGCATTTTTACCTCGATCTCTTGATTGAAGGCGCTTGTTTTTTACATCTTATTTCTCATGTTGTAATTGCAGTCGGAAGAATAAATTGCACCATATTTAAAAAATAAAAGATATTTTAACTGTATTATGAAATGTCTTGTTTTTAATGTTGATAGTCAGTTTGCTTACATGCATCAGTACTAGCAGACACTTTTATATTTATTGGTTCACATATGTAAAGAAAAAATAACGGTTAAATAAAGTTGAAAGCATGTCAGTTATATTGAGCATGCCTTCCGTCGGTCACGATTTTGCTCCATGTATGGGGGAGGAACCATAAATTTTATGTATTAATTCTAGTTATTTGAATCTCAGTCAAATACGAAAACGTTCAACCGCCTGCATGCATCATCAGGGCAAAATCTGGATTCTTTAGCTAAGGCCAGTTTTCCTGTTTATGAACAGGAACAGAATTCATCAATGTGTATCGTAACTTGACTTCCTGGTAAAAGTCACGGAGAAGAAAGGATTCATGTTCTGATCCAAGATTTGAATTTGAAAAGGATCAGCAACATCTCACAGTGAGGCACCCGTCCGTCAACACCAGGGAGGCGATCTCGGAAGAGAGAGGATAAAATAACAAGAGGCCGAACCGGCAGGAAAGACATTCCGTCGCCATTATAACATGAAAGTCGGCAGACATCAGAAACAGATTTTTACGTGTCAAAATTAAACGTAATTAAAGTCGCCTTTCAGTCCGGGGAAGAGGACTTTAGAAAAAGCCTTGTGCATTTAGGATTAATTTCCCGCTGGGAGGCAACTTGCAGCCCCCCCACCTATAGAGACAGACAGAGAGACCGACGCACAGAGAGAGAGAGAGAGAGAGAGAGAGAGAGAGAGAGAGAGAGAGAGAGAGAATAACAAATAGTAGCGTGGCTCATGGAAGCCGCCAAGGCATTAGAATTGAAATAAAGCCATCTGGTGGCCACAAGGCGAAACTAATTGCACAAGGTGAATGGAGATGCCGGGGGTTTTAATGGAGCACCTCCCGTATTCAAATGCTCACCCGCAAGATTTCACGCTCCATATGCATGCGAGCAGCATGGGATGGTGATGATGAGTTGGCGGGGTCCAGGGAGGGCTCCCTCTCTATGAGGAAATTCTGATAACGAAGTCCACCTTTTGCTCACTTGTTTGTGCTCGTTTTAGTTTTCTGTAAAAGAAACCCGTTGTCCTTCCGCACTTTATTCTGTCCGTACTTTTTCCTGTTGGCACTCTTTCTGTCCGCCCTCAGATCTTAAGAACTACTGAGGCTAGAGGACTGCAAATTGGTATGTTGATCATCCACCCTCCGATCTTCAAACATAACAAATTGCAGCCCTCTAGCCTCAGAAGTTTTTATTTCATTAAAGGTTAAAGTTAGCCATAATCGTGCTTCTGGCAACGATATAGGATAGGTCACCACCGGGCCGTGGTTAAAGTTTCATGGGCCGCGGTTCATACATTATACGTAGACCACCGAGAGATAGATCTATTTTCGGTGGCCTCGATTATACGCTGTAGCGGCTGTACAGAAAACTCGATTGCGCTGATGAAACTTCGGCGCATATTTTGCTTGTTTATTCGTTGTTTGTGCATTACCTTAATGTTCAAGGGGAAAGTAGTTTGGAATATATTCGTTGTGACAGACAAGAGTGAATTAAGTCATTCTGTGGTAGTAATGTGCTATAGACCGTAGGATGAGAGTGAATGAGAATTTGCAAAATAGGTGTGTTAATGTTACATTCGTAGGTGTCTACTTACATAAACGATCAGTTTTCTTCAAAATGTAAAATTTGCATTACCCAAATTCCAGCGAGAACCCGATTTAATCGAGATTATATGCATTCATTGTATTTTCCTCAATATCTGAGCTTATAACTTAAATTTTCATTTGCAAACTTGAATATAATAAATTTCGACGGTTCAGTTTCAGTAGCGAAGGAAAATTTAGTATCCAGGTCATAGAAGGTAGTATTTTATGCATATATATTATTTTACTTAATAAGAGGGCTCGCAGTCATGCCATATGAGTGATTATTGTTTAGGTGTCTTCCTCCTCTCGCTTCTCACGTATTTGATCGCGTACCGCAAAAGTCATATTTATTTGCAGCCTTTCCAGTTTGTATTCGCTTGATGTTATTTGTTTGATGTGTATTTTGAAGCTATTGTAGAACTCATTTTGTTGGAGAGCTCACGTGTGTGGACTT
>NC_089787.1:46564103-46614103 GCF_040412425.1 Macrobrachium rosenbergii
AAGGGAACAACAAGGTGCTGTCCTCTTTTAGGGGTTATTAAAGCTTTACATTGGCTCTATTCATCTTTCAACTAAATAATGCTCTCATAGCTGACATGCTTTTCATACGATTAAATCACGATGAAGGCAATTCATCAAATAATCAGCCTTGCTCTCTCTTTCTTAGATTATCCGGAAGTGACCAGAATGACCCACTCTTACTTTTAGATTTTTTCGCTGATCCTGAGCACTAACAGCCAAACCTCAGACAGAGCCATCACTTGAACCTTTCGGTGTGCTGAGGCTAGTAGGTGTTCGGACTGGTCGATTTGGTACCGCGTTTCTTTTCCTTTTAGAGGCAGGCTCGTTATTTTTTTAGCATATACTTTCATTATTTTTTTCGGTAAGGTGTGACCTAATAGGAGGCATTTCGTTAGCAATTCCTTGGGCTTCATATAAAAGGAAAATGAATTTGACACCTATATGCACTGTATCTCTCTCTCTCTCTCTCTCTCTCTCTCTCTCTCTCTCTCTCTCTCTCTCTGTGTGTGTGTGTGTGAATCATGCTTCTCTTGTTGAGTGTGTAATCCACATTCCACACTCTTTTATCAGTGTTGAGTTATTCACGTTGCGAGGTACATTAATTTTTTTTTAATAACCCCGCCATGACCCTCAATGATTTTGGTATGCATATAAGTACTAATTAACAGCAGTTGTGATTGTCATGCCATCAAGAGTGAGCCAATTTGGGGCGAGGCCATCCTCCCAAATGTTTGTGACATTGTTACATGCTGTCAGGAAAGAATCGCGCAAGTCTCCACGTCATGCAATGCGTTCTGATTAACCCCGTCGAGTTGACATATGACAGATGTCTCTTCTGTTATACGGATAAACTTTGGTTTAGGCCTGACCGCAATGGATAGTAATCGCAGGGTTCTGGAATGATAAACTGGGCATTTTCATGTGTTTATTGCAGCAGCAGAAGTACTGTTATTTTTGTTTGCCTGTTGTGGTACACAATTGCTAATGCTGGAATTCAATAGAACGCACAGTTAAGGCGTAAGCTTAACTGTGATTTGTGATGAGTACTATTATTGCGTTTTCTTCCCATTTATTCATACAGTGGCAATGGACTAGGCCTATCATCTATACAATATTGAGCAATAAATGGAATAATTTCTCCTTCCTTTATCCTTTAATGTTCAAGGCTTACTTCGAGGATATCGTAGTAAGAGAACGGCTCAGAAATTGGTTTGAAATGGTTGTTTGTTAACGTTAGGCCTCGGCAGAATGTGAAAATTGAAAGAGAGGGAGTTATGAAAATAGCCTGTTCTGAAATCGTGAAGTCCATATGTAGAGTTCCTCAAATTAAACCTAGGTTGTTCTGAATTTGCCTTCGCATGTGTTTTCAGTCTTGTCACTCGTAAGTTTTATGCGTTGAAGTGCCATAAGTTGTATGGATGAAAGTCTTAGTTTTATAGTCATTCTGCTTGTTACAGGTTTTTAAACTCGCCTGACTTCAAAATTCAGGTGAGGTTTTTCAATATCAAATTGTGTGGCGTTTGTTTGTATGTCGAGCGTACACTTTTCACATTCTCGACTTCTTCAGAAACAGGGTATGAATTTCACCCAAATTTGTTTCAAAGCATACCAAGGTAAAAAAAAAGAATTAATTAGTTCAAATGATGGCCCCGCTGCCTTCTGGTAGGAGATAATTAAGAGTGTGAAAACAGGTGGCGTCATTTGAAATTATTTTTCCTATAACTGCTGATCTAGATATATATATATATATATATATATATATATATATATATATATATATATATATATATATATATATATATATATATATATATATATACACATGTATGTATATGCTCTTTATACAGTGTAGATTCAGCTTTGTTCCTAACATGGTCCCCGTCGCTAGGATGAGGGCGCAATAGGATTCCAAAGTTTTGTACGAGTATGTAGGAAAATCTACTCTTTCTCTTAAGAACAAACGGGCTACACTTGTCAGATTGATATAGAACAGATTAAAGCTTCATTAAACCATGGCGAGGCCCTTCAACAGGAATCCAAAATTTCCCGTTGGAAAATCTAGTCATATACTTACTAGCATATGACAAAGATGAACTACCGTTTTCTTATGACATCCTCCTTCTCTCTCTCTCTCTCTCTCTCTCTCTCTCTCTCTCTCTCTCTCTCTCTCTCTCTCGTATTGCCGTCTTCCTTTCGCTCTTCTTCCTTTTCTCTTCCGGTCTCTGTTCCTTTCCCGTCCTCGTGCGCTAGGAGTTCCATATTGATGTAGGTGCTGATGCCTCCGATGATTGTTGTGGATATGGCCCTGGAGAGCCTTTCCTTCTTATTGGATAATTGAGGGTCACGTCCGAATTATCATTCCAGATATTGGCATGCCAGCTCCCAAATTACACAGCTGGGAACCAACCTCTATTATTTTTGTAGTTTATTCTGGGTCTTCGGATAATTGATACTGTTTCCTCTTGCTTTCTTAGGCTTTGTGAAAATCCCGAACAGGCCTTTCTACAGTTTACAGAGTGTTTGCCATTGCAGTTGAAACACTGTTTTTTTTTTTTTATTAAGGACTATTCAATTTAATTTTGTGTTGATTGTAAACTTGTTCTACATTATCAGTTCATATGATAAATTCTAAGAGAAGCTGCTTCTCAGTATATTTGTCATCGATAATAAAATTTTAAACAGAAAATCTAACAGAAATAATGATGTTTCATTTAATATATGGCGTGTCTCGACTGATTCATGTTTTTATTAGTGTCGTGTATTTGCCATATGTCTTTGCCTCCATCCATCCTCGCTTCCCCCATCGCCTCATTTCTGAGGTCGTCCACCCAAGAGTGTCTCTCACCTTCGGTTATTGGGTAATGACGTGGTATTAGCATGAGGGAAGGACCTCACGCACTGTCATTTGGACAGGCCTTTGTCGCCCGTAATCGCATCTCCGGGCTTAAAACCCCATATTTTTGTGTTTTGAGGATCCTTGATGTACGATTTTAGTAAACCCGGGGTCCATTTAATATTCTACACAGTGACATTTTCGCGATGAGTAAAGCAGAGTAATGGTCAGAGTTTTCTGTGGGATTGTCTCCTCTGGCTATTTAGGGCATTTAATGAGGTTTAAGTGACAGGAATAGCAAAACCTAGGGAAGTTCATATTTCTTGTCCTTGGTAGTGCTTACCACATGTTTCCTAGAAGTGATTTTTAGCAGAATTTTCATATTTTGCGTGAGTGGTTCAACTACGCTGTTTTACTCGTATACGTATTCTTATAGTGGTAAAATGAAATTTTGATTACCATGTGTACCTGCTTACGTTTTATTTTTACACTGTTTGTGCTCAAAGTGATAATTTAATAATTTAGAGTTTATGCTTATTTTAAGGCACAGTGAATATTCTTTCATTTTTGTGCTTTGAGCTCTAAAATATAAAACTGATTGTTACTACTACTTGTTATGCGGGAATGCAAAAAAAAAAAAAGTAAAATTTTTATTCTTTATGGCAATGCTGATATGGAAGAACAAAAGATTAGCATAATGAGTTGACTGTGTTTGGCCAGTTTACACTTAAAATTTTATCCCAAACTGATTTTTGTTGACCCCTCAGGCATCTAGCTGATGGTAAGGTTTAGAATGAATGTTGTAATATTCAGAGTAATCAAAAGCTTTTTTTTTTCTTGTACCATAGAAACAAGCTTTAGAAGATTTCAGATGGGATGACTGGTAATAAACAAAGGAAAACAAGACATGATACCTGGGCTGCTACGTGAAAATTTAACTTGCAAAGAATTTTTTTCGATAGCTCCTTCTTCCTAAAATTTCGTTGGATCCTTTTTTATTAATATTCCAAATATTTTTTTATACTTTTACATTGTGTATTTCTTTTTATTCACCTTCCGCTTTCAATCTCTCTCTGGAACAGAGCACACCTTCATAAAGGCAGCTTAAAGCTTACATACCTTGGTACGCTTGAAGGCGTAGCTACAATTCCCTTAATTTCTTAAATTGGAGCATTAGGGGGGACCTCAATACACCTCAGTGTGACACAATTATAATTAATGGTGTTACTGATATTCCCCAACAAAGGGAGCCGAGAGAGTTCGTTAGCGCTTTTGCCATCCTTTCTCCTACCCATCTTCCACTCCCCCCCTGCCCCTTCCTTCCCTTTCCCCCGTTAACAATAGTGCTTTTAAGTGGTTTGCCTGAGTTAGGTTATGTGTGTATGGTCGACTCACCTTCCTCTTTTCAGTTTTTTAATCTCGCACGTTAATAGATTATTCGTTGAAGTCTTTATGTTTTTATTTATATTGGGATAAGATGTCTCTTCGCTCATACCCCTTTATCTTGGAGATCGTTCCAAGTGAAATTGTGGATGACGCCAGAATTTTTGCCAAAAATTTGGGAGTTATGAACTTCTTTGTTTAGTCGACTTACTTGAATGCATTATGCTTTGGCTGTTGATCCGTTATTTGGAGTAAATAGGTGGAGTGATTCCTCTCTTGAGATTTATTCTATGCAATTTTTTTTTCATTTTCCTTTTATTGTTTTACTGTAGGAATTTGGTGTATTGTCGTTCATGTACTTCGTTGATCCGTTGGAATATTATAAAAATGTTAATTTAAAACCGAATTTAATCAGTGCTGCTTCAATTTCAGACACAAATTTCGTGTGGCGCATAACACGGTAATGATTTGACTACAACAGTGTGGTATTCGTGTTTCAGATATGTGACCATTTCGGACGCCATTATCCACAAATCCCTCAGTAATATCTGTGGTAATTCGAAATTGAGATTAGATTGCAAAGGTGGCCATCAGAATATTGCATTGCTTCAGTCCTCGAAAACAAAATGTTTGTAACAGTCCTTGTTTAAATACAAATTCATTTGATTTAAGTACTTGCTTAAGCAACAAATTCCACACACATGGGGTGTAAGGAATAAAGATGACTTGTGGTGTTTAAAAGATATACCAACAAATAATAATTATAGTTCCTTTTTCGTACGTAATTAGGCTTTGATAATTTTCTGTTCTTGTTTGTCGTTACTAGTACGGAAGATAATGGGCGTCAGTGATTGTTAGCGGCCCTCTCAAAACAGGCCTCGGTTAGACCTTGGACGGGAAGGTGATGGTGGAGTCAGATGGCCAGTGGATAGGCACAGCGAAAATTGCTACTCTCACTCTAATATATCACGAATGAGATCTAGCCACATAAACTTTTTTATTGTACCTGTGTATATATATATATATATATATATATATATATATATATATATATATATATATATATATATATATATATATATATATATAGTGTATATATATATATATATATATATATATATATATATATATATATATATATATATATATATATATATATATATATATATATATATATATATATATATATATATATATATATATATATATACACATATACTGTGTATATATATAATATATATACACAGACACGGCAAACATAATAAATCAGTATTTCACATTGACATAAACGAATGTTAATGTGACTGGCAGATAAATGAGTTTGAGCCCTCAAGTAGTGTTAACTCGCATCGAAGATACTGGGAAGCTACAAGCAGACAAGTTCCTCATTGGGTGGGTGGATATCGTACTCGGCTAACACTCTCCTGGGGCCGCGTTCAATTCTCCGGCCGGCCAATGAAGAATTAGAGGAATTTATTTCTGGTGATAGAAATTCATTTCTCGCTATAATGTGGTTCGGATTCCACAATAAGCTGTAGGTCCCGTCGCTAGGTAACTAATTGGTTCTTAGCCACGTACAATAAGTCTAATCATTCGGGCCAGCCCTAGGAGAGCTGTTAATCAGCTCAGTGGTCTGATTAAACTAAGGTATACTTAACTTACAAGCAGACAACGTTATCGACCAATCCACGGCAGAAAACTTTTGGCTCTTGCACGCCAATGTAGTTGAAATTCTAACTCATTTTTTCACATGATATATACGAAATCTTAGTGTAATTATCTATAGAATGACAGAATAAGTTTCAGCTCCAAGGGAGAAGGTTGAGCTATAAAAACGAAGATTCCCTTAAGCCTTGCCTGAAAATGATGGCAGTTGCACTGAAAGCAATCCATCCTAAGCTCATAAAACGCAGTGCCCTACCTAACCTTCCCAACCCTCCTTTTCTCCCACCCGATTTCCCTTTATCGTCCCTTTTTCTCATTACTTTTCTCGGAGTTTTTAAGGACGGTATGGCCTTGGAAAGTACAAATAACCGATATTTTCAGGAATTACATACGAGTATTTACTTGAGAAGATTTTTCGGAAATTGCCTGTTCCCTGTGACTGC
Organism: Macrobrachium rosenbergii; assembly: GCF_040412425.1. Classification (NCBI taxonomy): domain Eukaryota; kingdom Metazoa; phylum Arthropoda; class Malacostraca; order Decapoda; family Palaemonidae; genus Macrobrachium; species Macrobrachium rosenbergii. The sequence continues at coordinate 46,570,449 of NC_089787.1, forward strand.
ATCTGCACAGCGAGAGTGTGTGTATAAATTAAATAAACATATATATAATATAACATATATACGCATATATATATATATATATATATATATATTATATATATATATATATATATATATATATATGTATGCACATATTTATATTTGTATATATATATATACAGTATATATATATATATATATATATATATATATATATATATATATATATATATATATATATATATATATATATATAAATATATATATCCAGATTCACTGTACTGTGGAATAGCTTACACCCAAAAGAATTTAATTGATCAGTACTTCTGCGCAGCCAGGATTTGAACCATGATCAAGATGATATTTACTAGAAAAAAAAGTGTCACCTGGGAACACATTTTGGAAGGTAAGTTTGTCCAGATTAACACGTATGACGCAACGATTTTTGTTCTCTTTCGGAGTATGGAAGGCTAGACGTTATTATTAATGCTTTTACTTGTTTACTAGATTATTGATTTTAACCGAATTTTTTAGGACAAGGTGTCTTATATCACAGCATATTAATCGAAACTTTTAATAGAATTGTTATTTTACATTGCTCACATTTCGTTTTTGGGTTCATTGAAGAGAGACTTGTAGCCAAACAAATTATAGTTAGTGAAATGTTCATTGGGGAGAAGAAAACGAGCGAGAGAACTGCCTGTCGAAAGAAGGGCTGGATTAATAACCTCAGAAGAAGAAGAAGAAGAAGAAGAAGGAGATATGAGCGGCTTACTTTGATTGATATAGCAGAAGCTGAAGAAGGGTCCTGATGGTGGTTATGAATGAATTCACATTTTTTTGTCGAGTCAATAATAATGAAACGTAAGAGATAGAAAACCCCAGTTTACGGTGAAATCACTGCAGAGGTGATTTTAGCTGAGACCCAAGTGAAACTTCTTATCACTTTTTATACTAACTATACTGTTTTACAAAATATGCGATGAGGAAACAAAGCTTGATGATTGAGAGCTGGAATCCATAGCAGATATACGAAGGAAAGGTGACCTGACTAAACATAGAAACTATAGAGGCATTGCCCTTGTCTCGGTTTTAAAGGACATATTCAGTATGTTTATTCTTAGTAGGCTGGAGAAAGAAGTTATTAAAGTGCTTTGAGACGAGCAAGCAGGTTAAAAAAAAAAAAAAAAAAAAAAAAAGTTGCTGTCATCAAATATTTGTGATAAGACGTATTGTGTAGCAGCGTGTGAAGTTTTGAATTCCCCTTTTGGTGGCTTTTGTTGATTACAAGAAGATATTTAAATGCGTCTACAGACACTATTATGAAAGTCTAATGTCACTACAAGAGAATGTTCTTTCAAGCATGCTGTTTACCCTTCTCTTAGATTTTATATTGAAAAAGCCAGTCGGGCTTATATCTAGAGAGATTGGGTTCAAAATACACCTCAAAGAACAGAAGTATTGAGGACAGAGTTTGCATAAAGAAACGAAATATCATAAGATTGAGAAATGATTATGAACTATTGAACTATTGAGGAACAGTGGGATCAGGAACAGGTTCTTTAGTTGGAATTTAGTGAAAGACTGAAAAGCCATATCAAACAATGACAGGCTCGATAAGATTATACATAAGTCTGCTATGACCTGAATTGCTAATGCAGACAAGAATCCTGGTATGGTAGTTAAGCTATAACTAAAAGATCCGTCGATTTGAGAATAAAGCTTTAATAAGAAAATAAAAGGAGTCATATGGGAGAATAGAGTTAGATATGATGCCGTAAGGGAAATCTGGGTTGTTCCATATGTAGATGAGTTAATGATGAAAGGGAAATGGAGGTAGTATTGATACATACCACGTTCACGAGTTAAATTTTCCTACGCTTGCTCATTGTGTGTTTCAACATTTTTCCAGTAAGACATCGTTTCTGTGTGTGTGTACGTGTGTGTAAAATAGACGCGTAAAGATTGAATGCGTGCGATCTGTTCCTTCCCCTATACGAGAAAAAGAAAGATTAATGACAGGTGAAGTGAATCGGGCAGCTTCCGACAGGTCTCGGTCAGGGTCAGCTGGGAGGCGTATGTACGTACCTCGTAACCCACGGGATATGGATGGATGGATGGGAGGAAGGAAAGAGGGAATCGTTTGATGGATGGTTGAGCACTTTTGATGGGTCTTTTAGGCCAAGGCTTAAGCCGAATAAAGATTAGGTAAGACGTTGGCGTCATGCCAGCATTACTTTTCCTTGCCTTCGAAATTCTTCAGGCTTTCGGTCTTCCACACTGGAAAAAAAAGGTTATCGCGTCATCATCAACAGATCTCTCTCTCTCTCTCTCTCTCTCTCTCTCTCTCTCTCTCTCTCTCTCTCTCTCTCTCTCTCTCTCAGTCCTTGTTTGCCTGCAGACAGAAACTGGTTTCCTGCAGTATTTTTATTTTATTTTTTATTTATAATTTTTTTGTGATAAAGTTACTGGAATTCTTGCTGACGTGAAGAATCACTTCTGATAGACTTCTTAGGAATCTCCGTCTACCAGTTCATATTCCCCATCTCTCTCTCTCTCTCTCTCTCTCTCTCTCTCTCTCTCTCTCTCTCTCTCTGCAGGCTTGCAATCTTACAATTCTGTTTTTTAGTTATTTATTCATTTATTTAGGGAGACCTAGACGGACAGGATGTGTAACATTTTGTGAATAAATTTCTGCTTCTTTAAAAAAAAGCAAATACAATACCGAGCTCCAAAGTTAATTTGTGAAATATTAATGTATATCGTAGTTGTAGGTAATTAATTACCTAGAGATGAGATGTCAAGGTTGATCTAGAATTGTGATTTTAAATATTTCGCCTCACAAATAGAAATTTTAGTCGTGGACCCCTCGCTTATGTATATTATCCGGGTCATATGGTCTGAATTATTTAAGAAGCATACAAGCAGTTCCTTTATCTAAGGGCACAAGCTTGGCTACCGTCAAGATGAATAGACCCACAAACAGCGACAATATTTTTCCACAGACATTTGCTTGTTACTCTCCAAGACGCAATCATGTATGTATGTAGATGTACATATACACACAAGGCACACACGTATGTGTGTGTATATTCTCGCGTTGGCGTATTAGTGTTATGTGTGGATATTTTGCTGTAAACTTAAGTTTATTTACTCATATTTCACCATAGGTATATAGCTTAAATTCTCTCTCTCTCTCTCTCTCTCTCTCTCTCTCTCTCTCTCTCTCTCTCTCTCTCTCTCTCTCTCTCTCTCTCTCGTTTTCGTTATAGTTTTTGATGGGTGTTCCAGATGTACAGCATGACAGAGCGAAGCTTTATGTCTGTGGTTTATTCTAATGCCATGTATAATGGGGAAATTATATAGGGCAATATGTGAGGCTTAACGATCCTCTTAAACTGATGGATGTCCTTGAGTAGTCGATGAAGGTATCTTTTATTGCTTTGCAAAAGGCCCAACCCCTCAGCCTGTCATTTCTTTTGTTAATTTCATTGATGTCATTTGTGCGGTTTATGACTTCATGTCCCCACATTTTTTATTCTTAATTTCTACTCGCCGGATGTCATTAAATTTTCTTGTCGGACATTTCATCTATTTATCTTTTCACTTATGGTTCGTCTGTGATGTGGAACCTAGCTAGAAAAATTGATGGACGTTTGGGTGGTTTTTATAGGGCCGCTTTCGCCTTAGGATGGCTTTGAAGGATTTTTATTCTTGATTTTCCTTCTTATTTTATACATGAGTGCTTCAAGTAAGGTATTGATATTGTTAGGGCTGTTTTATATAAAAAAAAAAAGGTTCGTATGGCTATAATATCGACATTATTAGTACCGGCATCTTTACATTCAAATGTTACACATGGACGTTCTAGTCTGCGGAAGCCTACCAACTTTATGACAGTTTAGATTATTTTATAAAACGACGTTGATGATAATATGAGCATAGTACTCGTCAAAGTTGTACGATTTCTTGAGAGGGCACCCTTCCATTGGGTGAGAGACCCTACAACTGGTAGCTGGAATCCTTTCCTATACCGCCTGTTGCGGAGGAGGAGGAGGAGGACGCTGATTACATGTGATTACGGCAGAGTCCTTTTTCCGTGGCACAGAACGACAGGTTGTTTAGGTAGACGGTATAGTAACTGACGGGTGATTCGGGTCGAAAAGGTTCTTTTACCACCTTCTTTTGCCGTGATGGACAGACGGAGACGGACAGACATCAGGTAGGTAACGTAGGCAGGTAAAGGAAGCGAATGATGATTATGTGTCAGATAAGGCGAAAAAAAGGTGGTTAGGGAAGGGGTGATGGGGAAAAGGTCAGTCGATGTCGAGAAGCGAAGATTTAAAAAAAAAAATTGAAATAAATGGATTGTTGGTTGGTCGAAGTGTAAAGAAGCCCAACAATAAATCAGCGATTTATCAAACAGTAGAGGGGTGTGTACTGTGCAGACTGCTGATGAAGATTTTCTTGAAGAACAATGGTAATAATAAAGTCTGTCACGTGTCAACGTACGTGGGTCTTGTCCTTCTTTGTTTATGAAATAGAATAATTCTGAAGATAGGAAATAATGTGGGCATTTTTAAAGAATTTTAGGAAATTTAAAAAGGAATTTTATATTTTGAGTTGAAACCCCCGCATTATTGTTTAGATATTTGTACATTGCGATAAAAAACCCGTTAGTTAAAAAAAAAATGATTGTAAGATGCTGGTTAAGTTTTGCTGAGGCAACTAGTTCTGAGTGAATTATCATCGCCTACTTTTTTCCTCATCCATTTCGTGGGATATTGCTGAGCACCTTTAGAACGGATAAACACCGTTAAGGAGGAAATTTGTAATTAAATTTAACCCCATTAAGGGTCTTCCTGAATTTCATAGATGGCCTTTGTCACTGAGAATTAGATTAGATGTTAGCCCATAAAACTGTTATACGTTTAAAACTAAAGAGAGAGAGAGATTTTCTTGTTCCTTTTGTCGTAGGTACAGGCTGTCCTTCTTATAAACAGTCCAGTAACATGATAATTATTCACATATATTTCATGTCTACCAAAACAGCTATTTTTTCGTTCCTTCTATTTAGTTTCTTTTAGGTAAGACAAGGATATGGAATTACGGATGCATCATAAAATCTTAATTCACCTTCAGTCGAAACTGAAATGTCGCCATTACCAACATCGTGAGACCAGGTTGGAGTAGTTTGCATTATATCATGGGTTACATTTTGAGTGGATGCGCATTTCTTAGCATTCTAAGCGGACTTCTCTTGCCAAGGAACAAACGGTATAATTCTCTGTGTCGTTAATTCATCCTTGCTGTTTCCTTATAATCCTCTCAGTTGGGAATGCTGTAATTGGCTCTGTTTACTAGGTTCTAGTTATTTTTTTTACTGAATTACGTAAAAAAATTATAAATTCAATCTTTTTAAGCGCGGAACGCCTTACCTATTTGGTGCTTATTCTTATGGGAAGAGATTTATAGTCATCATTCTCATTAGCTTCAAACACACTGAAAATTGAGATGATAATACGGTTTGTATTTAAAAGGATAAAAATATGAAAATAAGAAAATTAAACTTTTAGTATGTAAGGATGCCTAGATGGAACAAATGAGACCGTAAAATACTACCTACATGTAGCCTCACAGACTAGATATATATATATATATATAACATGAGTTACAGGCGAAATCTGATAAATACGGCATGTACTTGGGTACGAGGCGGAGAGAAGACATGCGTAATTCTTCTATAGGTGGCGACGAATGTCCACCTGCCGGATTAGATAGATGCCCAGGAAATGTAGGCTACACCTGCAGGGGAACATTCCGAGTTTCCAGTGACTCTCGTACTTATTCTGTTGTTCGCTTTCAGCTTGGTGCTCTTGCGAATAGTTCCAGAATGTTTCTCCATTCTGTGTAGCTTGTTATTACCGTCACCTAACAGTGGAGTGGCGGAACACAAACCAGTTGAAGACGGAGACTTCGGAAAAGTTTTGATAATCCTGGTGGACTGTGTGATACATACCTGGATTCCTGGGGATTAGGAGGGAATGGAACATAAGATGCGTGTTTGTAGAGAGAGAAGAGAAAACTAAAACAGGGAAGTTTGGTTTGGTATCTAGATTGAGGAAAATAGAATTTTGGTGAAGGTGACCGCCGAAAGGTTTTTGGACTTGAGATCATTTCCCAATACGTTAGTATGTCTCGAAAAGCATTCGTGATTAACAGAGAAGAGCAGGTAGTACGAGCGTGGAAAAAAAAACTTACTGAACTATATTGAAAATATTTGTCGCAATTTGGTCCGGATTGGCGTTAAGTACATATTTTTTTATGTAACAGATGGAATTATTATAATTTTGGGGGTAGAAGTTTTAGAATTTTATCTCAGTTTTTCTGTAAATGTAGGTTACAGTTGTGGAGTATTTTTAAGTCGTTAATTCTTTAATTCAGTAGAAGTTGACAAGGTGCAATTATCTGTTTTCCATTGGAACGTAGCGAGTGGTTGGGAAATAAAATTACCGCGTTATATTTATCCAGCTGTGTACATAAAGGAGATGTTTGCGCTGTATTGGTGTATTTGCAAGCGTTTGCTTATATACTTGAATTTGAGATTCTCACTGAGGTAGTGTTGTATGAATACTTGTATGAATATAGTTTTGTAGGTTATGAAGAGCAAAAATCTCGTCTTTGGTCTTTACAGTTTGAATACGGGTTTTCATATAAAGACCTTAATAATGACTAACGTTTAGTACTGATACCTTTTAAAATGATTAACCCTAATGGGTGACATTAAAATCTTGACGTTTCATATCAGGTTTGACTTACCTTTTTCAGAGTTGGTGAGCCCAGTTCAAATCAGTAATTATTTTTTAATTTTGTTTGGCACTTTTTAGAAGTCTGCAATTTGTCCTGCTGATGAATGACTTTTTTTTTTCATTTAATTCTTAGGAATGTCATTTTATTTTACCAGTCCTCAAAAGACAAGTGCAGCGAAACATATGGAGAAGAGCTTGAGAATGAACTTGTTATAATAAGAAAGTTCAAAAGACGAGCAAGACTGCTGAGAATTAAGACTCTCTCTCTCTCTCTCTCTCTCTCTCTCTCTCTCTCTCTCTCTCTCTCTCTCTCTCTCTCTCTCTCTCTCTCTCTCTCTCCTGAATATGTTGACGCCTTTTCTTTTGATACTGCAGTGTATAGCTATTAATCTGGTGTTATGTTAATCTAGCGTTATCCCTATCCTTGTACTATTCTCCCAAAAGTTGTGCGAAGGACAAGTCCAAACCATCTCCTTCTCCCTTTTATCATTACCTCATTTTTATTTGGGATTTCCGTAATTTTCGCTTATGGTATCATTTCTAACTCTATTCTTTCATCTGAAGCCTAATATTCCTCTTAAATCTGTATTCTCCAATCGAGAAATTCTTTTAAATAGTTTTATCATTGTACCATAATCCATGTCGAGATCGAACTAGCTTTGTATATGATCATACTTTTGGAATATCACTCTCTGTGACTTCCAGATCTTATATAACTTCCCAATTGTTTGCTTTACTAGTCTAGTGTTTCACTCAATAACAACTTAAGAGAACAATTACTGGGTATGCTAAATATTTGAGAGATTCAACCTCATTAATCCTCTCTCCATCTAACGTTATTTCGTTCTTTAGTTCATACTCCCACCTTGTTGCTTCTGTTTTTCCTTGGTTTATTTCAAGTCCTATCTCTAGATCTATGTATTCTATTGAGCAAGCTTTGTAAGTCCTGCGGTGTTTTGCTGATTTAAACAGCGTCATCTGCACTTTTCAAGTTTGTCAAGTTTCTATCGTTATTCGCCTCCAAACCTTGTCTTTCATGCCCGGCCACGTGTTTTTTTTTTTATTATAAAATCAATGGGAGAGGTAAACAGCAAAGGTGAAATAACATTCCCTAGTAGCATCAATTGTTCAGAGCAAGGTCTCTTGATAAGACCTCTTCATTAATTTTGCATCATCCTCGTTCATGGATAATTTCAAGTTACACGAGACCTTCTATATTCTCTTGGTCTTTGGACACCATCGAATGCCTTTACGTAATCAACAAGTCACAAGAAGGGGATTTGTAAACTTTATAAGTTAATGCACAGTTTCAAGTAAAATTACATATTATAAAAACTGGAACTCATTTTATGGTGAGTAATATCTAACGAATGGTGTTGATACTACTGAGCTGCATTTTTTTTTGTGTGTGGGGGTCGGAGGAGCTGTTTAGAAATGCTTGTATATTTCTGCTGTCAATTCTAAAATCTACTAATAGGTTTATCGTTGGAAAGTAAACTATAGTTGTATTGTCAGTATAAAATAACTTTTTCCTTTTGACATATGTGCAGTGTTCAGGTTCTCCTCTCTCTCTCTCTCTCTCTCTCTCTCTCTCTCTCTCTCTCTCTCTCTCTCTCTCTCTCTCTCTCTGTCCTTTGTATTGCAAGTATTGAATAAAATGCACATTATATTGAATTATTGAATATTGAATTTTACCAAATGTATGTGAAATCCCCTAAATAAGATTGGTGGCTCTAGACCTAGAGCTGCAGCCAACAAGTTGGAAGGTTTAATTATCGTGCTCTGACACTCTACCGGTCAACAGTGCTGCCGTGCGGGGCTTCCCTTCCTCCAACCCCCATCCCGATTTCTCAACGGTAAATTGATTAGGCATCATATGGAACCATTGGACTCGTTGGATGCTGCTTTAGGACAATTGCTCTCATTTAAATGTATCATATAATCTTCCATCCTGCAAGAAGCAAGTTTATCGCATTGTTTGTTTCCCCTAAATTTGGGCTAATGAAAGAGATTTCGTCCCCCTTCCCATCGGCCAGCACTTTCAAGAAAACGAGAAAGATCTGCTTCCCTTAAGTTCCAGTATTTTGTGATTTTGAAATATGTCTGTACCCCCAAAGTGACAGCAATGATATTTAATATTCGTCTCTTTCACATGATAACTGTGAAAGTAGTACACTTTTTTGTTCTCAAGATTATTGAGAGATCAAGATCTAAGACTTCATTATCCGTCAAAATGATGTATATATTAACACTTCTATTGCAGTAATTGGCCGGTGTATCATCTGTTTTGACCTTCTGAGTTTCGTCAGCATCGAAAAAAATTATTGACTGCTAAACTGTAGTCTTCAAATTGCATTGTTCATTCTAGAAACTTACTTTTATCTCAATTTTCGTTTTAGTGAGAGATGTTTTCGGGATACTGTGCTTACATCTCTCTCTCTCTCTCTCTCTCTGAAGAGCTCTCTCTTGTGGGAGGGGGTAATATTCTTCGTTACTCTGACATTAACAAAATTTCAAATTTCCGTCGGTTTTTACTCAGTTTTGAGCGGAACGGAAGCTCGATATTTTATGGGAAGGGTCATAAGGCTCTTTCATTTCCCCCACATTTCTCAGTACGCGCCTTCAACCCCTACCCCCGTCCCCGCCCCATGCAATGCCTTTTTCCCAATGCCGCCTTTTTTTTAGGGGAAATGCGGCATCTCCTCTTTGGCGTTCCGAGATATTTGACAAATCCGTCGCTTCCGCTCTGTGACTAATGGACCTTTTGGTCTTGACTTGTAATCTGCAGGATTTAGTGATGGAAAGACCTTTGGGTGTGTGTGTGTGTGTTTTTTTTTTTTACCTTTATTTTCGTTTCCTTTTTATGGCACGTGAAGGGAAAAGGCTTGGCAGTTGGCATTGCTTTTATCTTTGGGTTAATAAAGTCATATTTTTACTATATGTGAATTGTTTGTTTTGTGTATGGAAGGAAAATTTTAGAGGTTAAAGCATCTCCAAATAAATCATTCATGATAATGATCGCCTCATTATATTTTTGCACCCCACAACAATTATTTTGGATGTTTTGTTTCACACAGAAAACTATGAAGGCCGGTAGACCAAAGCAGACACCCGAACTCGACTTCATCTTCAGGTGATACAGGGTGTCTGTTCTAATTAATTTAGTGGTCATGACGTCAGAACAAATCTCCATATTACGATCCCGTAAAAATATGCATCCACTCCAAAAAAATTTCGATTCTTTGAGTACTTTTTAAATCAAGTACTTGCGGAACATGTTGCTTCCACCTTAAATCTGTACCGGACACCCTTAATCCGTTCATTTTAGTTCGACGGATGTGTGAGCCTCATATTTTTTAAAGAGCACCAACTCCATGTTTAAAAAAATATATACATATACAAAGTATATACATTTAAATTTAAATTATATATATATATATATATATATATATATATATATATATATATATATATATATATATATATATCTATATATATAAATAATTTTAATGAAGAAAAACCTTCCTATTGCCTCACAGCGTTGCCAAATCATGGTCATTTGTGTTTCAGTGCGATAACACACGCCTTGGCCGCACAAAGAACTTAATTTCTAGTGAATCAAGCAACCTAAAAAAAAAAAAAATGATGTACCATTTTACTGCAGATAATCCAGTGTATTGATTGATTTTGCATCTTTAAGTGACAGTTGAAACAGAGTGTTGTGCTATATTGGAATTTTATCAGTTAAGTATTAAGGTTTTAAGGATCATTAATAGTATCCACCAAATGTTGCAAAAGAATATCTTTTATAGGGATTATTGACGAAACAGGATTACGCATTGGTAATTAATGATATTATGACGTGATTTGGTGTTCAACCCAAATCATCATCGTATTTCAGAATTATTTCATTGAAAATATGTACTGTAAAGCCCCTGTCCCGTAGAGAGAGAGAGAGAGAGAGAGAGAGAGAGAGAGAGAGAGAGAGAGAGAGAGAGAGAGAGAGAGAGAGAGAGAGAGAGAGAGAACTAAATACCTCTTGGACCTCTTGAAATCACTCAAGATTTGTGAAAGAGAGTGGCGCATTCCGCTTGTCATAGACGTCTTTGGAGGAGACGTTTTCCAATTTCCTATCTTAAGGGCAGACGCAATTCCTCCCAATGGAATCGTTCCTTCCCATTATGAACGACTCAAAGGAGTTCATTAAGGGTGGGAGGGTGGGTCATTCGCCATTCTGTCTTCTTATCTAGTTTCCGTATTTTCCGTTCCTCCCCTTTCCTTCTCTCTTTCTCGATATATATATATATATATATATATATATATATATATATATATATATATATATATATATATATATATATATATATATATATATACACACACACACACACACACACACACACACACACACACACACACACACTCGTCTCTTGTTTTGCACCTGTAGTACTGTGTGACAAACGAATCACACACACACACACACACACATATATATATATATATATATATATATATATATATATATATATATATATATATATATATATATATATATGTATATATATATATATTATATAATCCTCAAGTGTGGTTTCTAATTGAATTATATAGTGATTGAGTTTTACTTTCCCATAAGTTACAGTTATAGTGTCTTACTGTATGTTTAAAGAGCGATTGTTATGGGAAAAATTGCTAATGTAATGAGGAGAAAAGCTTGTACCATCCGTTTGGATGGATAATCAATACGTCGTTCCGGGCCACTCTTTCAGCTTTCAGAAGTAGAAGCTGGTGCACCAGAGTGAGATAAAATCGTGGCAGTAGGCTGCGCGAAATAATCAGTTCGTACGTGGTTGGTCGCTTTCTTTTCCAACCTGTGATTTGCAGGAATTCATCTGGTTTGTTAGATCGTTATCGAGTTTAGATTTTCAAGGAGAAATGTCCCGTCCTTAACGACGTTCCGTTTTTGGAAAAAAAGAAGATCCCATTGTCACAAGAGAAGACGAATCTCTTGTTAGATTGGTACCATCATCATCATCATCATCATCATCTCTCGATCCTCGAAAGAGGTTGGACGCGGTGGATGATGCCAGCTCAAAAGATGGGAAAGATATGTCTGGTATTATTTTGTGATTGGTTCGGACGTCATCCGGAAAATAGACAGCATTATTGCTTGTCTCTTCCCCTTTTGTGACCTCTTCTCCTTTGGGTTTCGTTGGACCGTAATGACATTTATTTCTTTAATTCTGCTTGACATTTGAAGTTATGCCTTCCTTCTGGTAATCTCTCTCTCTCTTATATATATATATATATATATATATATATATATATATATATATATATATATATATATATGTGTGTGTATATATATATATATATATATGTGTGTGTGTGTGTGTGTGTGTGTGTGTGTGTGTTTGTATGTATGTATGGTAATCTCACACGCACACGGTATGAATATATATAATTATAGGTAGATATATGTGCCGACCAAGCTTCACGTTTTATTTATTTGATTACGTATTTATTTTTCTGGGAGCCTTGCCTTAAAAGCATAGAATTCCGGAGGAGACACAGTATTATAGTTGATTTTCCCATGACATGTAGATTAATTTCAGAACATTATAGGTGATCTCATCTTCAAAACTTGACGATTAGCACTCGGGAACTTCAAAATATGTTAGAGGATATGATGATTATCCCCTTAAGGTAAGCCTGTTTGTTTTTTTGACGTTTTTGTTGTCCAGAAGTTTTCATCTCGATTCCATCTAGATCCAAGACCAATTGTGGTGTTCCGCAAGTTTATAGTGCTGAACAAATAAATCTGTTTCGACCGCGTTATTGCCGACCTCGTTAAGAAATGATGATCATCATACCCATGAAAATGAAAGTGTGTGTGGAGGATTATCAACCCAAAGGCAAGTAGCCCTTTGGCTTCGTTTTCCCCTATACCTCCCCCTCCCCTCGAGAAACGTCTGACAGTACCTCATGTTCTGGAATATCAGTATATTTTATAAGAAATGCACATCTCCACGCAAGAGAAAACATTCCCCTTTATTCGCACTTGTCACTTGGTGAAGCAGTTACAAAGCATGAAAGTCGTTTGAAAACTGTTTAATATTTGTTTACATAGCCTTCGTTTAGCGAGTTCATTACAAGACACTTTTTTTGCATAGTCCGCGTAAGCTTTATGTGCTTTAATTGTTGTCTGCGTAAATACAAGATTAGATACATCAGTCATTGGTCACTGTCATTGGTTTAGCATAAAGATGAGCAGCAATGGAAGTGAAAATGAACTTACAGTATTAATAGCTCTGTTCTGAGCGACCCCGTTATGACGGCAGTGGATCGGCATTATCCTCATCGGAAGGAATGGTGAAGACGGCCACGAGTAAGGGACGACTGGAATGCCATGACTTTTCTTGGGCATGCCTCCGGACATGCCCTTTTGCACCTGCCTTTTGAATTCTCAGATAACGGAGTTGGACAGAAAACTGTGTACAAAAAGAGAAGAGATGCCTTTATATGCGTTTATAATAGCCAGTTTGTTGTATATATGGGTGAATGTGTGTATAAAGAAATGTGTGCATATACATACATACATACATACATATATAATGTATATATATATATACATATATATATATATATATATATATATATATATATATATGTGTGTGTGTGTGTGTGTGTGTGTGTGTGTGTATATATATATATATATATATATATATATATATATATATATATATATATATATATATATATATGTGTGTGTGTGTGTGTGTGTGTGTGTGTGTGTGTGTGTGTGTGTGTGTGTGTTATACGCACACACATTACAAGACTTATTAAAACTAAATAGAAATTACAGGTGGCGCATAAAAGCACAGAGTTTGCAAAAATGTTAAGTAATAGTCACCTACTTTACAAAGATTGAATTTGACAAAGATTGTTCACGTTACACGGTCTTAGTTCAGTCATGAAAGTAGAACAGGCACAACTAATTTATGGAACAGAAAGTTACCTTATCCTTATCCATGCGCACACACACACACACACACACACACACACACACACTATATATATATATATATTTATATATACTGTATATATAAGCTAATTTTCTGTTCCATGAATTAGTCGCACCTGTTCTACTTGTATGACTGAACGGAGAACTTTGACCGTGTAACGTGAACGATTTTTGTCCAATTCTTGCCATGTGAGGGTAAACATTGATGATTATTACTCAACATTTGTGCAAAATCTGTTCTCTTATGCGCCAGCTGTAATTTTTATTTAGTTTTAAAAACTACATTTTCAAACCATTTCTTAATGTTAAGGAATATATTGGGAGGTCAAAAAATAAAAGTTTTTGTTTAAACGAAAAGAAACTTGATGTTGGGGAAAGTAGGTTTTACATTTTAAGATAACCTTCTGTAGTTTTGCAGCGGTTAGTGAAAAAATAAAACAATTCAGGATATAAAGTCTTATGTATCTAGCAGTCTTTAGACTCCTCTACGAGTTTTAAATCTTAATTCAACATCTTTAAGAATTTTTTTCGCGTAAAGAAACACTGATTTTACTTTTTATAAACCAATTCAGATCCATTAACTTAAACCAAGATTGTAGGCAAAAAAAGAGAGAGAGAAAGTTAAAAGCATTGTTTAGTAAAGACGTTTGCGGTGTGTAGTGAGAACTCCGTTACTTTCCAGTAGACACGGTACGGTTATGTTTGCGCAATACGAATGAAGCCAAATACAACCAGCAGGTGATTACTCCGAATGGGCAAGCCTACACTGATGTCGGAGTTGGGAGTCGGTAGAAAAAGAATAAGGAAATACAGTGCTTTGACCCCTATTGGCAGGCTCAGTGTTTTGTAAAGTCTTGGGAAAGTTGTTGGTATCTTTTCTTTCACAGAACACCCTTTCATATTTTCATAATCGTATGATTTTCGACATTATATTGCACATTCATTTCAGTCCCGTACCGCAAACTCCGGATGGGGAATGTAAAATTTCCCTTCATTTCTCCGTCTGTCTATCTGTTAGGCAGCATGTCTGCTTGTCTGTCCTTCACTGTCTCAAGCTTAATTTGTCATTGCAACGCTTCCTACTCGATTTAGGGATTTCAGTCAGGTACAAAGGTAGACCAACATGCATAGATGTACGTGAAGGTAAAGCGTCCGTCCGTCTGCTAGTCAGTGTCTGACATGCTGACCTTGTCATCACAACGAAGTAGCTGAAGGGATGGAAGTCGAATATGAGTCAGACTCAGTACGAAGCAGACCACTATACAAGATATGATTGGAAGGAGACTGGCCGGCGGTCTGTCAGCATATCTCTCACAGTGACCTTGTCGTTGCAACTCTTATAGGCAGTAGGAGGGGTCTCAGTCGAATTTGGTACGAAAGTCGAGCATCACGCAAAGATATACGAGGGGGGATTACCTGTCTGTTAGTATTTCAGTCGTGTTTACTTTGTCATGGCAACGTCTCCTTACATGGTTGAAGGAATTAATCTTGTTACAAATGAAGGCCATCCTGCATAATGTGGCTCAAGAGAGGTCGTTCAGCTGTCAGTTTGCCTGCTGCGTTTGCCTTGTCTTCTTAACTCCTGCTATGAGTGTGAAGGGATTTCAGTAAAACTTGGTAGAAATTTAGATGATCATGCTTTGATGTTCTTGAAAGGAAATAGTCTAGTCTAACTCTCTCCCTTTCTTACTTTGTCATCGCAACTACTCTTATGCAGTTGCAGATTATTTCAGACAAAATTTGTTTAAAGGTGGTCATATGTGTGTGCTTGTCCGTATACCATAAATCGTAACTCCTACAGTTTGAAGTGATCTTAGTCAAACTTGGTACAAAGGTAGATCGTTTTCATTTGTGTTTCAGGGAAGATAATCTTTCTATCTGTGCGGAAGTGTTTCTATCACTCTCCCTTGTCAGTGCAACTAAGTATACCTTAGTTTTACCAGACCACTGAGCTGATTAACAGCTCTCCTAGGGCTGGCCCGAAGGATTAGACTTATTTTACGTGGCTAAGAACCAATTGGTTACTTAGCAACGGGACCTACAGCTTATTGTGGAATCCGAACCACATTATAGCGAGGAATGAATTTCTATCACCAGAAATACATTCCTCTAACTCTTCATCAGCCGACCGGGGAATTGAACTCCGGCCCATCGAGTGACAGTCCGCAGCTCTACCGACTCACCCAACAAAGAGCTATGTGTCAGTGCAACTAATCCTATATGTTTGAAGCGATTTCATTCAGACTTACACAAACTTAGACCATCATGCATAGATGTGCATGAAGGTAGATTGTTTATCTGTCTTTTTTTTTTCCTCCGTCATGCCTACCTTGTCATAGCGGTGTTAAATGCACTGAAAGTTCCCGGGTAAATAGCTTAGTAAATGAGGTAAATAAACCCAGTTCATTTGTTAATTTCGATTAGGTATGTCATTACGTGTGTTAACCCTGCTCAGTTTCACTAATTAGATGTATAAATTTTTCTCTGAATTTGTTCATGTATCTATTTCTTGTATATTGATGAGGATATGCTGTATGTATATATAGCCTACATACGCCGGTTGAGATAAGTAGCTGTAACCTCTCAGGTGTAGTTATGTCGAGGGTGAAATTTTTATTTCAATCGTGTCTCATTGCTATAAACTGTTCATAAGGATGTCCGTTCTTTTAATTTTTTTTTTGTGTTTGATGGCTAACTACATTCTGTACAGTCAATATTCAAATATCTGCTTCATAAGGATATTGTTTTTCAGTAGATGGAATGAAAGTGAACGGTTAATATATAAATTATTGATCATTGCATTTTACATGAAATACTGAGTTGAAGCAAACCTACAAGTAAACTGAAGTTCGTGCATATATTAATGCATACCTGGAAGCTCCTAAGCTTGAATTGTATTAAGAATAGGCTTACATCAGTCTCTGTGTTTCCTGAGAAATCTATATATTCATGTTTATCAGGTGTGTTCTGAAATAAACACTTGAAGCAGCTCATTATTTTTCATCACAGAAACCTGTGCATATTTTTGCTTTCCCGTTCAATGTTTAGTGTAAGTAGAGAGTTTGAACTCATTTATTCAGTACCTCAAACACGACTGATTATTTTCCAGGTATTTCTTCACTGCAGTGAAGGATTTGCTAAGGCCGTTGGAGATGGCGAAATATTTTTGGGTGAGCCAAGAACTTGTCGGAATATTTTAGCTTGTTTTACATTAATTCGGGAGATTTAGATAGTCTTCGAAGACAAGCGTTTCATTGAATTATCCAGCATCTTCCAAATTATTGCCTTAAAGATTCCAGGATTGATATGACTTGGCATGTTTGACGTTCGGTTTCTTCTTCTTTCTCTCTCTCTCTCTCTCTTTCGGAAGGTAATTATTCACGATAAAGCGGTCAGATACAGAGATGGTTTGCCTGGCGTTTATTTGTTCGTTCCTCTTTGGTGCCTTCTCTAGTTCAAGATTTATTTCTAACTATATCTATCTATATATATGATATAATTTGTTACGATGAGGCGTATTAGTATTCATGAAGCAGTGACTTGTACTGGTAAGAATATCACTGTGTATTTGTACATACTCCATGACCAGTAATCCGCTTGTTCTCTTGTATATTTCTTTTGCATTGATACAGGTTATTTCTGTCTCCACCACTAAAAGGAAAATGTAAGGGGAAATGTTTCAAAGCGTTTGTGCTTGTGAAGTATATGTATATATATATATATATATATATATATATATATATATATATATATATATACACACACACACACACACACATATATATATTATATATATATATATATATATATATTATATACACACACACACACACACACACACACACACATTATATATATAAACATATATATATATATATATATATATATATAAAATTTATATATATATATATATATTCATATATAAGGTATTTATTATATAGTAAACACATACCAATGTACCTACATTATCAATCAAAATTTATATAAATATATATATATATATATGTATATATGTGTATATACATATATGTGTGTGTATGCATATATGTTATAGATGATGTAGGTATGTGTACTACTTTTGAGGAAGGAAAACTGTTGATGGTAAAAGTTTATTTCTATATTCGTGCAGCCCCCCTTTTTTTCATTTTTAAAGATGCGTTTTTTAATCATGTGCACCAGGTACCCAAGCAAAGCACCCTTCGCTTGCCCCTCGGAGATGCCTTATGACGTGAGATTTACACCAGCATAATTTTGCCCGTACGCCGTATAAGGCAGAATTTGTAAGCAGACGGTGTTGCAGGGCACGCGGGGTTATTAGGGAAGTTGCTGAGCGTGGGGTCACTGATGCCCCGGGTGAAGGTATGATAGTTCCCCATCACATTCAATTTGAAGTTTATAAAGGGGATTGTTATTCTCTTATATTTATTATTATAGTCTTTTCCCTCTTGTTAACAGTTTATACTTTGGTTAATGTATTGTATATTATATTACTAAGTTAGTTGAGATTCTTTTTATTTTGTGAGGTAGCAAATCAAGTATGCTTTACATATGAACTCAATCACTCTTTATCTCTTTGGTTAAAATACTGCTTATCATATTACTGAAAATTTTTTTGAGTTTTATCAAGAAACTTATCGAGTACAGTTGTACTCTTTTGATTACACTATATGTAGCTCCACCGCACTGAATCAACTAGTTAATATAGTGATTTATGTTGAACGTATTTATAGTTTTATATATACTCTTCTCTGTTTGTGTTTTCCTTTTTTTATTTTCTAACTTTGCCATGATTCTCTTATTTTACATTTTGTTATATATTTCATGTTATTGTTACTTTTCTCCTAACTATTACTTGTAATTTTTTGTGTGAAGTAATTTTTAACCTGTTTGCTATTCTGTAGACGTTTATTGTTAATTGGCTATGACATGGCCTTTGAATGAGTGGGTTTACGTCTTGGAATTTAGTGGCTACGTTGTTAGTTGTACTTGGTAAGAAAGTACTGTTCCTTCAGTATATTTCAAACAGAATTCTCTCTCTCTCTCTCTCTCTCTCTCTCTCTCTCTCTCTCTCTCTCTCTCTCTCTCTCTCTCTCTCTCTCTCTCTCTCTCTGAAATTTTGTGTTTTTAAGAGAAATATTTTCAAGTGCATACGTTAATGTTTATAAATAGAGGGGAAAACATATAAACAATGGCCACATATTCTGTGGAATATGGTATGCAAAGGTTTTTTTTAGCCTTATCAGAAATTTTTGCACTGAAATTTTTTTCAGGTCAGAATTAGAGGAGCGTTACGCTGATCAAAAAAATGATTGTGTAAAGCCTCTGATGTTTCGGTAACTACTTTTTACTCGATGGAGATCAGCAGCCGTGGGGTTGCTCAGTTAGAAGACTGGTTTCATCTTTCCCTCTACGGCCAGGTTTTTGAGGCCTTTAAATTTAGGTGGCGATCCTTTTAGTCGGTTTCAGCAGGCTGGTCCATCCTTTCCCTCTGGTCTACGCCCCCTCCCCTTTTGTTCTTTCATATTATATCTCTCTTTTCGTGAGCTGCGGGCTGGGTAAGGACTTTAGGTAGACCCCTCATCGCCCTCTGCAAAAGAAAAAAAATGATAATGAATAAATAAATGAAATCTGACGTGGCTTCAGGACTACGGTCATGTGTCGACGTCATCGTCATCATCCCGGTCTGAGAAAAATAGGCGCGTCCGACCTTGAGAGTTCTTTTGCATCATGATTGCTCCCTTTGAATGTTGCGGGATGCCTGACGGAGACCGTGGGAACATCGCCACCGAACTTGCAACAGGTAAAGAGACCAACAAGACCGCTTCTCCTCCTGCTCCCTCCCTCCCTCCCTGCTCTCTCCTCCTCCTCCTCCTCCTCCTGCCAGCACACCTGGTCGGTCGGTAGACGGTGGCATGAATAGGTCGTCGTTGTCCCCTTGGTTGTCCTCAGGTGGTGTTGTTGAGGGTCCGCTGCAATTCCTTTTTACAGACACTCCATCCGATTTGGCTCCGTTGATGTCTCAATCGGAGAAACATATGGAAGTCCTACGGATGAGGAGTAATTGTTGTTTGAGGTTGGACCACCGTATTTCCTGCCGATTATTGTGGTCATATCTCCTGAGTACCATTTACTCTCTCGTTAGCCGTCGACGAATTGGTGATTTGTGTTGTAACGTCATCTCTCTCTCTCTCTCTCTCTCTCTCTCTCTCTCTCTCTCTCTCTCTCTCTCTCTCTCAAATATACTGTATGCTATATTTTATATGTACAGTATATGTATATTTCTCTCGTATATATATTATGTATATACATGCACATGTACATTTTATATATGTGTGTTTGTTTTTTTTGTTTGTTTGCATACACACGAATACTTACATACGAACATGCATACAGTAACTTGTTTGAATGTCAGATTGGACGAGAAGGGGCAGATTGGCGCATTCCCAGAGAATTCAGTGCACCTCTGCTGACCTAAGCAGTGAATTAGGGACTAGGTTGCTAGACGACTGTTGTTGGTCGGTGATAGGGTAGAGAGAGAGAAAGGAAGAAGAGATTTCGCAGTCGCAGTTTATACCATAAAAGGAGGGCCTCAGTTGTGTAATCCTCACTCCACGAGTTAATGCCATTCATAAGAAATTTCTCTCTCTCTCTCTCTCTCTCTCTCTCTCTCTCTCTCTGTGTGTGTGTGTGTGTGTGTGTGTGTATGTGTGCGCGCGCGCGTAAGCAGTGGCATTTGAAAAACAGAAATTTAGTTACAATGAGAAGTCGAAATTTTTTCCGTAAACTTTTGTAGTGTGTTATTTTGACTTAGTAGTACACACCAGCACGTACAAGAAATACAAGTAAAGTAAAGACACTGATAACAATGGTAATGATGAGGATACTTTTATGGGCTTTTCCATTTAATATGCTGTCTTTAAAATGTACCAAGTAGTGCGTTTAATTATTAGATAATTATTATCAACGTTATTATGTTCATTTTAAAGTAATCTTTATGGTTATGCATATATTATTATTATTATTATTATTATTATTATTATGAAAATATAAATGCATTCACTTACGAGAAGCTAAAAATGCATTTAGCTTTCCAAGGAAGCTTTCGTAGAATTCGCTGTTGCTCTTTCGTAATTACGTGGACTGATTGTTATATACTATGTGCATATTTAATCTGTTTTTTTCATCGTTTCTTTATTCAAAGCTTCATTCCGTTTCTGGTTTGTACTGTCAGAATGGTTGTATGTTCATTGTAAATAATCAGTGAAAAGAGAAAAATCAGGTAGTAGAACAGAGGTGTAATAAAAGTGTGATGAACTCGGGAAATAAAAAAAAGGGGGCAAGTCAGCAAATGCATAAAAATTGCACAGCAGCAAAGAGAGAGAGAGTATATGTATACACACACTTATTTATAATGTATATATGTGTGTGTGTGTGTGTGTGTGAATTAAGGCGTAGTCATGAAACTTGAAAGCAGCGTTTACGGAGTCTCTTTAACGTTTCGAGCTGAAACATCAGTTACATTTTCAGAATACTGTACCAAGTGTTTCCAGTAAAGAGAGTGAACTGCACGGCCTGTAGGATTTTAGAAAGAAGTTGAGACGAATTCTGTACGTATAAACATTAATGAGTACATTTATCTAGTAGTGGAGCTAGTACTGAAAAGTACATCTATGCCGTGAAGGGGACGATATGCTAAATCAGAGAGAACATCTTGTTAATGGCATTGAATGTGTCCAGTTCAGAGTTTCCTTTCATTTGGGATTTGTTTACTTCAAGCGTTGAGGGTGAGTAATCCTCCCTGGGGGAAACTGTGGTCACGAGAAGAGAGAAAGCGTGACCCGAGAAGATTCAAGGTGTTATTTGAAAATCTTTTTAGAGATAATCAAAGTCCCAGATTTATGGGGAAATGTGCTCCAACGAAAGGCAGTTAATGACTTTCGGGGTGAAGTGTCTCTCCAGTGCGGTGAAGTTTGCCATTGCAGAAAAAGATTTAAATTGAGGCTTCAGAAGTCACGGTAATCAACACCAAGGCGACGGGGTGTGGGAGACAAACTGGAGGTCTCCTAAATTTTGCCAACTTAAATGAAATGGAAAGCTGATTGTGCTAGATGTGCTTCAGGTACTGGGAAATAAGTTTTATCATCAGTTATCTTTTCACCTTTTTCCTTTTATAGCAATCAGTTTGCTAATATCAGGCAAGTTTACTTTCTTACCTTAATCTCTACTCTTTTTATAACTCGTCTTTTATCTGAAAATGTCTTGCTTAAAATTCTTTTATTCGGTATTAGCCATTGTAAATTTTTAAAATTATTTTCCTGTTCAAAATTTCCTTATGGTTATTCTATCTTGTCTGGCGTTTGGTTACTTTACTTTCCTACATAAATTTCTTTACACCTGTAAATTAAAAATTTCCACCGTCGAAGGCCAGCGTCACTTTTTTGATGCATTAACTCTTAACAAACAATTAAAGTGAATGTGCAGGCGTGATAGAGACTGCAATGAAGGTGTACAGAACGGGGTGTTTTAATCAAAAGAGAAACAAAAACACATCAGCCATATTGAGATGAAGGTGGGGTCATTTAGGATTATTATTTTTGGTAAGTCTTGTCTGTGGCCAGGAAGGGCAAACATCCCTCGTCTTGACTCCAACCTGGATAAAGAAGACGGTTGCAAAAAGTTTTATTAAAGCTTCCAGCTGACCTTGGAAATCTGGTGCGAACGGCATTGTCGCAACGGTGCCCGAGAGCCACCAGAATCGGCGAGAACATTTTCCCAGCCCAGCCTCATCCCCATCAGAAGCCTCGCGCGTGACCTGTAGGGGGAGGAGTGGGCGACAAGAATGGTTCCGCCGACATTCCTCTTAAGGGAATCGCAGGTCAGCGTATGGTGCCTTGGAGGTCAGCCTCTCGAAATGTCAAGCCACGACCAAACCTTATATAATTCGGCTTCTAGACCTGACTTTTCCCTCTCTGTATAGTTATTTGGCCTTGGCCTGATCTTCTCTTCGTGTTTGCTGCCAGATCCCGCAGTGACTCAAATTTTTTACGTTTTTTGTGGTAAAGCGACCTAGACTGGCATCGTGTGATTATGGACCTTCCCTCTTATGTGATGACATCCTGCACTTAAACATTGACACATTGGATGTTTCAGTGAACTAGATAGGAGAGCGTCCAAAATTCTCCTTATGTTTACAGTTTTCATTTTGTAAATTACTAACCAATCACAGAAACTTTAACCTCTAGCAACCACATTTTTCACTTCTGAAATATTTAATATATATATATATATATATATATATATATATATATATATATATATATATATATATATATATATATATATATAAAGATTGTAATTTATTGCATTTAACACAATATAGTGCTCAGTTTAGGATTTTCACCGTGATGTTTAGTCTTGACAATACAAGGGTATTTTGTTGTGGTCATTCCATCCCCGTAATTGGTTAAATTTTATATATTGAGAGTTCGCAGTATTCATTTGATAAACGGCAGCCACACGGAGTTTTATACGTATGGTAAATTTTCTCTCGAACACCAGGATCTTGCACTCGCTCATTAGGATGGAAGGGGTTCCTGCACCGAATTGCCTGTGAAGATCTTGAAAAAGTGTCTTCAGTGTTCCGTAGCCATTTATGCTGAAGTCTTTACCCCCAATACATTATTATTATTATTATTATTATTATTATTATTATTATTATTATTATTAAACGTGCTGCCTGTAAAACATGCAAAACGGGATGTGACATGAATGTTCTAACTAGCTTCCATAAAATATCCCTATGCGGAAAACGATTCGGATGTGTTTGCTGTATTTCGAGATATAATATTGCTGAAGCAAATGTAATTATACAGGTAAAAGCAGAAGTGCAAGATCCTCTTTTGTATTGTACTGATTTGAACCTGATTGTACCCGGTTTTATTTTGCTAGGAGAAAAAATGTCGGGCCTCCGCCGTTTTAATATTAGCTCACGCCTGTCCACAAAGGTAGAGGCAATTTGTAGAGTTTGACTTTTTAGTAGACTTCAAATTAACCGTGGACGGCAGTGTGACTCCAGTTTACAATAATGAATCAGCTAATGGCATTTTTTCTCTTAACGTGATTTTTTAATCAGGAAAAGACCAAAGTTGTGCTGGTCATAATGCCTCTGTTAATGCGAGTTTTACTTATATAAGATTGGATAAAGATGTATTCAGTTATTGTGAGTTTGATTTAGTTGGAGGCAGAATTGTTCGGAAGGTAAGCTTTCCGAGAGAGTGAAACCTCATTTGCATCTCGTCAGTGAGTCATGCCCGTAACATGAAGGGACGAGCACCCATGGAGGTGGGCCGGCAACATTGTGTGAGAAGTGTCTTTCACGGTTGTGTCTTGATCTCCCAGCGAAAGGGAAAGGGTAGGAAGAGCAGGAGGTCATTGATAGGGACGAGAGAAACATTTGTATTCTTCCTCGTTCCCACCTTTCCATATCCAGCCTCCATAATGTCATCAGTTTCCCACATGTCAGTCGATCTTTAAATTGGGGTCGGAGGGCATCGGAGTGTTTTACTGAAACGGGAACTGAAGATCGTTATTTTTTTCCACTTTGACCGATAGCTTTGACTTCCTTAGTAACTCGATCCCACGCCATAGTACGTACTTTTAATTTTTTTCTCTTGTCTCTACCTTTTTATTGGTCCCATTATTTAACTTCGTCTCTATCAGAGATACCCTGTCATCGAGGTTCAGATGCCATGGTGCCTTCGGGTACTCTGAGGGAGGCAGGTCATTCGACGTCCCCACGATCCGGTCTTGGAGCGCTCCGTGGTTGCGTGTGCGTCCAGATGACCACCAGGAGAAAAAGATGTGCAGCTTCCAGGCTGCCGGTCATCATCTGATAACCACGAGGGCGTGGGAACCCTTGACCCTCCACCCTCTTCTCCTCCCTCAGGGAAGCTATACAGAACGTCTTTGGTTAATAAAAATTGGAAGGAAAATGCCATCGTAAGGAACTGAGCAAGCTATACAGTGAAAGATTATTTATTTTGTTCAGTTCCTCTAGTGTAGGTTTAGATGACCTTGTGCCAATTCCGTTTGTAGTTTGTAATTTTAACGTCATATCTCATTATAAGAAGATATGAAAGCAGTTGGGCTGAAAAGCTCCAACCACAAGGTTGTACTGGGGTGTCTTTTAAATTTGTGAATCTTGAGATGCATTAGAGCTTTCGAGTTCCCTTTTGTAAACAGTATGTTAATGTCAGAAATTGTTATTGGATCTGTTGGTCATGATGACAGTGGAAAAGGTTTGAAATTCCTGGCGTAGAATAGCAATCCTTAGTAAATATTTTCCCTGAAATATTAAAGAGTCGATTATCCCCCAACCCTCAAAAAAAAAAAAAAAAAAACTTGGTTAGTCACCGAGATTATTTTGCTTCTAGATTTTTGAAGTTTTGGATAAATAAAAATAGCACAATTGGTAAGTTAACAATAATATTTCGCTCACGCTGCATTGCTGTGCTATTTATATTTTCTAAGAACACTGGCTATTATATTCCAGGAACATTGAAATGCCTGGTGGGAAAACGGTTGAACTCCCACGGTAAAGTCTGCATCAGATCATATGCACCGTCTTCGCCCTCGGAGCATGTAAATCCCGCGTAATAATCGAGTAACTTCTGATTGGCGTCACGACAATCGTGCTGCTCGCGGTTTTAGTAAGTAGTGACCAATTCCTCATCGTTTACGTGGGAGAGAAGAAGGTGCCCTCCCTCGCTTGTCGCACCGCCCGAAGTAGCCAAAGACTGCACGACCGTTGACCCACCCGACCCGACCCGCTACTCGAGGCTTATCCCAGGGCAAGACGTCTTGGATTGAGAGACCCAAAGAGAGGCTTCGATACAAGGATTGAAAGCTTCTCAAGAGCTTATTAGGGGTTTGAAATATTATTCATTCAAGTGGATTATTTGAATTTTAATCTTGTTTATATACAGTAAAGTACGAAAGGCATGCACAAATGCTCACGCTTGCACCCATGCACACGCAACATATATATATATATATATATATATATATATATATATATATATATATATATATATATATATATGTGTATGTTTATATATATGTATGTATATATATATATATATATATATATATATATATATATATATATATATATATATATATATATATATATATATATATATATATATATATATATATATATATATATATATATATATGAGCTCCTTGCTACACACACTTATGAGAGATCAGAGTTCAATCCCATAGAAGGAAAAAATCCTTTTCCTGTTTTTCCTGAAAAAATTGAGCCTTAACAAATAGTGAATTGAGTATTTGGGGTGGTCACTGATAGTGGGGAAAGGGTACTGGAAGACTCATTCCAGAAGACTTGCTGAGAACCAGAAGATCCTGCATCTACTCCTCTGAAAAGAGAAGTTATATATATACATTCACACACATACCATACATATAATTGTGTGTGTGTGTGTGTGTATTTCACACATCACATATATTAAATTGTGAAAGTAGCCATATTTTTATATATATATATATATATATATATATATATATATATATATATATATATATATATATATATGTACATACATGTATACATACATATATATATATATATATATATATATATATAATATATATATATATATATATATACATATAACCGTGAGAATACTTGTTTGTAAAGTTATACAGCTAATACATTGGTATATGAATTCCATGTTTCCTAGTATATTTCATTTCCGTTATGTCAGTGGAATTTTTCATAAAGAAAAAAGTGAAAGAAGAAAAAACCTAATTCCAATGGAAGAGACCTGGTCGAGTCACGATCTGGGTGTCCGATCTGATTCTCGGGCACTGCCAACACCCACCGGGTATTTCATCTTTCGGTCCGGAGTAGCCATGGGAATTGTCATACAGGCCACTTCAGGTACCCGAAAGGACACGACGTGCTCCTCTCATCGTTGTCTTGCTTGCATGCGGGAGGGAGGAGAGATTTGTCTTTGGGTCATATCGTGGGAAAATCTTTTGGGAAGGAATGAGAAGGTCATTTGTCAGGAACACTGGAATCTTCAGACCTCCGGCTCTTACTGAATTTGAGAACTGTAGCATTTTCCCCCTCTGTGTTTCAAGTTTCGACGTCTTTATCTCCCTTTTCCAGTTAAATGTGGTGAACTTGCTCTTAGACGGAAACTTCATTCGGGCTTGATTCCTTCCGCTTAAATCAGAAATCACAGTGAATACCCCTTTTGTACGTAAAATATTGTTACTACAGCACTGTCTTTCAGAGTGTGTTTTATGAGACTCGAAGCTCTACTGTTAAGACGCGTAAACTCTCTCTCTCTCTCTCTCTCTCTCTCTCTCTCTCTCTCTCTCTCTCTCTCTCTCTCTCTCTGTCGTGTGAATGATTTCCATAATGCCTTAAATAAATCTCTGTACTTAAAATTGTAACTTATATTTAGAACCCCAACAGAGAGATGGAAGGTAATGATTAAAAAAAAAAAGAATACCTGGCTTCAAAATCTATTCAGTGGTTATACCTTTGATTTATTTCCATTTTAACTGTATATGAGTTGCATTATGTATTCACCAATAGTATCTGTAGATATTCCCAAGCCGTAATTACTTGAAAATGTTTTGAGTGATTATAATGGAAAGGTATATATAATTCATTTTGACTGGAATTTCCTTTTGATGGTCAACGGAGAGACTGAATAGCGAATGAACGTTTGATGAATAACCCCATAGATCAAATTCTTTCTTTCATATAATCATTAATATGAGCACGGCCCACCCATTTCCCCGTCGAAGTTAAAAGGCACATTATCATGTGCCTCCTTCCCACTCCTCCTCCGACCCCTCCTCTTCATTTTCTTTCTTCTCCCTTGGGTGCTCTCTCTCTCTCTCTCTCTCTCTCTCTCTCTCTCTCTCTCTCTCTCTCTCTCTCTCTCTCTCTCTCTCTCTACTAGAAAATCCGAAAGAGTTCGGGCTGCTGTCTCCAAGCATCCTGTTTTACCTGAAACCGCTTCGTCATTAAATATAATTTTTCACATGATTAACCGAAAGAATGTATAAGTTAATTTATCGTTGTGATTAACTTATCAGAAGATACAGAACTGCATATCTTGTTGAGCAACCAGAGCAAGAGTAACGCACATTGACTGAATTTCTGTGCACACATATATATAAGTAAAAATATATAAGTGCGTATATATATATATATATATATATATATATATATATATATATATATATATATATATATATATATATATATATGTATATGTATGTATGTATGTACGTATGTGTATCTATGCATGTATGATATTCACTAAGTGCAAGGAAGTGCTTTTATCAACCATTTGTTACATGAAACTAGTATAAGAGCTTGTGACTGTACATGTGTTTTTGTACGTACACGTGTTTGAGTATGGTAGCCTGTACATTGTAAATGTAAGTATGTGGACACAAACTCAATATATTAGTATATACTCTTTGTTTATATTTGTGTGTAGTGATTATAAATTGTAATAATTTTTAAAATTAAAGACACTACAAGTGTATTTAGTTACCACTTACCGTTGGACTTTGGTTCCTCTTCCTTTCCCCTTCATATCATGGAACTCTGACTGCATTGTTGTCGATTCTGTAAATGATATGAGAAAGATTGAGTGTGTTATAGCGGGATCAAAGTAGATATTTGCATCTGTCATTCTGTGTTTTAAAGAATTTGTTTATTAAAAAATTGGTTTCTTTCAGTTGTTGAACTAACTAGATACGAGCCATTTATTTCTTTTCGAATCTTCTCAGGATTCTCACAGATTGTGGTGGTCAACTCTTGTTTGAAAATTTTCAGTATTCAGTAAAAAAAAAAAGGATGTAATAGTGATGAAATGACAAAAAAAAAAACTGCAAAGTTTTATTTTCATGTATTGAATCCTCTCACCTTGTTGTCATATTTTGCTCTCAGCACCTGCTGAAGAGAAGAATGCATTCCCTTTATTTTAGTATTCTTTTGTCCTTTTCGAATATGAATAAAAAATTGCATAACCTCTTGTTTCTCGTCCTTCACCCCAGTTCAGCCTGTGAATTCCAGAGGAAGGTATTCACAGGTACTCTCAGCTACCAGATTCCACTGCAGTCTCTCTCTCTCTCTCTCTCTCTCTCTCTCTCTCTCTCTCTCTCTCTCTCTCTCTCTCTCTCTCTCTCTGATTCTGCCCTGGTTGATCATATAGCCGATGGGTGAAGATGATTGTTCAAGCTCTACTCTCGCCCTCTTTCCTCCCCTCATCTCCAGGTTCCCCCACCGTCCTTCTCCTTTCTCTCCTAACCCCCCCCCCCCCAACCTTTTCTTTTCTTCAGCCAGGTGGTCATCTCTTGGAAGATATAAGCATATTGAGACGCTAAAGACTGTATTTCGTTGTTGAACATCTCACAGAGGGGAAAAAGTGAGAACCTTTTCTCTGTCATATAATGGGAGTGTGTTTTTGACGAATGAGACTTTTCATTAGAAGCCGATAATGCTTTGTGTTTCATATATGGACACAGGAAGAAGGCTAATTCAGTATGTATTACATTATATATATATATATATATATATATATATATATATATATATATATATATATATAAATATATAATAATATATATATTCTTAAGTTTTTGATACTACAACATTTCCAGATTCGTGTTAAATCATGGTATTTCCAATTATATCTGCTTTTCCTTCTGACATATTAAGCCTGAAGCAACACAAATTCCTTGTAGTAAATGTAGAGCAAACGCTATAAGAAAAAGAACCCAGGATAAATTGAATGCTATGCTGAGAGCAAGGGCATTGCCGCCAACTCTGAGAGAGAGAGAGAGAGAGAGAGAGAGAGAGAGAGAGAGAGAGAGAGATACCCGATGGGCAAGAGAGGAGCAGTAGAAGGGCGTGCCCTTCGTTGTGTTTGAGCTGGCCAGTGGTCATGATGAAGATCCCACGGAAGCACTCGGGGGCTGTTGCATGATTTATCATCATTATGCTATACCACGATCTCTCTCTCTCTCTCTCTCTCTCTCTCTCTCTCTCTCTCTCTCTCTCTCTCTCTTCTCCATTTTCTTGAAAAGGGAATTTTGGATATCCCGGACTTTAGGTGCATTTGCACATATGGTGCTGTAAGCGCAAATAATATCTTAGAAGTGTAAATTTTATACCAGTAATGGAAAATGAAGGTTGAGAATTGTGGGAACTTGAAGTAGTACATCACGGGCTGAGTCAAGATCAGGAGCCCTAATTCTGGAGGGGTAGAAAATAGTAGAAATTGAGAGCAGGACCAGTCATTGAGACACATTGGTCTTAAGGACTGTATATTTGGTTCTACTGGAATGTTTAGGGGAAATGCAGAATGTAGAACACTTTTATGTGGTTGGAAGAAGGAAAAGTGGTATTAGGTATAATCATCATGAAGATATTGAAACAAATACTTAAAATAGAGAATGAACTAGCTTTAGCACCGTAAACTACGAGCCAGATGGAACGAACTGTAATGCTGTATATGTATACATACATATATATATAGTATATATATATATATATATATATATATATATATATATATATATATATATATATATATATATTATATATATACATATACCTGTACATATATATATATATATATATATATATATATATATATATATATATATATATATATATATAAATATACATATACAGTATATATATTATGGATATGAAACATTCCTGAAAATATAAATTTTTGCTCTCAAAACATCTCTCCCTATGTTACTGAAACCATAAAACGGGTTGTAATTACAAATAAAGTCAGTGTGCTGGAAAAAAAAGGTAATGAAGCCTACAAGCCTTCGCTGTTTGGTGCACGCGACTGATGTTACTACGAGTCTTGAAAGCTGATACAGCAAGAGCATCATACATAATTTACTTTAAAAACCTGTCCTACACATTACTTATATATGTATGTTTATATGTATATGTATGTATATAGTCGCGTGCACCAAACAGCGGAGGCTTGTAGGTTTCATTACTTTTTTTTTTCCTCAGCACACTGACTTGATTTGTAATTACAACCCGTTTTATGGTTTCAGTAACATAGGGAGAGATGTTTTGAGAGTAAAAATATATATTTTCAGGAATGTTTCATTCTTAAGGAAAATTTTATATTGGTCTTTCTTGTTAAAGAAAGGAGAACTATTGTTTATTGAGCAGGAATTCAATTTGTGTTACTGTCCTATTTCACTAATCTCTTTCGCATATAAAATGAAAGAGTATTCTTGTCTTTGCTTAACTGTTGTGTTTTAGTGAACTATATATTGAGGTTCAAAAAGTAATGAAGATTGAGTATTATTGAGAGAGAGAGAGAGAGAGAGAGAGAGAGAGAGAGAGAGAGAGAGAGAGAGAGAGAGAGAGAGAGAGAGAGAGAGAGAGAGCTGCAGCTAACCTGTAAGTTACCAGACGTGACTCGATTGAGGTCTTCCTTCACTTCATAGGAAATTGCCAAATCAGTCTTTCATTTGTAACCCCCTTTTTCTTGATGACGTCATGATTGTGTGCTTGCTGGTGTCAGAAAGTGAGACATCATCGAATAATTTATACAGTTATTTTCTTTTAACATTTCGTTTGTAGGTTTCACTTACTTTTACTAAGAAAGAACATGGAAGATTGCACAACTTTCGCAACACGCTTTTCTAGCCATAGGGGGGTGAGGGTTTTATATATATATATATATATATATATATATATATATATATATATATATATATATATATATTTATATATTATATCTATATATACACACATATACATATACATATATATACATATATATATGTATATTTATATAAACATATGAGTGTGGTTAAGCCACTTCCCGTAACGTACGTGTCTGTGTATTTATGTAAACATAAATTATCATAAAAAACTTGTTTAAAAGAGATTTCAATGCATGCTGGCCATAGTCAAAGTATTTATTTTTCCCATTTGTATTTTTTTAGAGAGAGAGAGAGAGAGAGAGAGAGAGAGAGAAAAAGAAATGGAAAGGATTGTGAAATGAAAGGATCGCATTTCATCCCCCTCTCTCTCTCTCTCTCTCTCTCTCTCTCTCTCTCTCTCTCTCTCTCTCTCTCTCTCTCTCAAATCCCTCGAGCCATCAGTCATTCTTAAGCGTGAGATTAGCTGGAAGTCACACATCTCTACTAAAGGTGATTATTTTCCCATTTTGCCTTCGCACATTATCCAGGTTCATCAACGCCATCTCTCTCTCTCTCTCTCTCTCTCTCTCTCTCTCTCTCTCTCTCTCTCTCTCTCTCTCTCTCTCTCTCAGAGATGGTTTTATTTTTGGTTGCCAGGAAATTTGATAAAATTTCTCTCCAGCTCTCTCACAGAACACGAAGTGTCTTCCGTCTCCCGGGAAATCTGTATAATTAATTGTCTCATCTTCTTATGTGCTCCATCTCGTTAACAGCTTTAATTCGACCATTATTATTAATAACACCTGTATTCAGTAGGACCTTTTCGCGCTTAGGCTTTGATCATCAGAGGAAAGTGGAAGAGACTGTCATGCCGTAACGAAGCTATTTATTTTTCAGCAACCGACAATCGAAGATCCATTACTGTTATTACGCCAAGGCCTTGTTACCGCCTGCTGGAAAATGACATACTGTAGCTCCATGGGAGGAAGTGTGACCTATATTGCGGGTATGCCATGGAAGGGTTCGAGTGTCTCTTGCATGTGGCACTCATACACGCGTGCTCTTACGCTTACCAGTGTATGGAAATTGTTCTTTGGGAATTAGGTAGCGTGAATATCAGCATTTGAAAGTAAACAGTTAAATAGAAAATAGATATTTTCATCTAGAAATGACATTTGGTATAGTAAGCTATTTTACATATATAAAGTAAATAGGAAAAAGTGATAGGTAAATAAAACTCTCCAAAAAATTAAGCAGAAAGTTCGGTTTTATTATTTTTTAAATATTTATTAGAAGTATCCTCCTTTGAATATAGTTCCCAAAAGCTGAAATTGATTTTCATTGCTTAGAAAACCTCAAATTTGAAAAAACCATATGTCATTGGAAATAGAGTTCTTGATTCTAACGTTATCGTTTGGCTTATAGTATAGAGAAACTGCCTTATATATATATATATATATATATATATATATATATATATATATATATATATATATATATATATATAAATTTATCCATTTGTTTATTTTTTATTAATATTCCTTCCTGATCATATATTATCCTAAAGCAGACAGCGAATTTTAAACTCGAGGTTAAGTTAAAAGTCAATGAACTGTCTTTTAACTTCTTCACATAGTTAATACTGAAGAGGAGATTTTGATGAGAAAATATGTGGTTTTAAATTTTCATGTATATATATATATATATATATATATATATATATATATATATATATATATATATATTATATATATATATATAGGCTATATGTATATAACCATTGTATAAATAAATGTCTATGGTCACCGAGTTTAATCCCCAGCCGAGAGCGATTTTTGTTACTGCAAAATCCATTTCTCGCTTGTGCTGCTCATTGAATCATGTACTCGGCAGTTGGTGGACATGAGTCGCAGCCAGAATGAAGATAGGCGTGGGACTAGCAGCCTCATCCTAAAATACTCTTCAAAATGTACCCGGTGACATTTTCTGAAGCCACAAGCAAAACGAGGAAAAAGCACTCGACATCAGTATGCGCGGAGTATTCAAGAATTTGATTCTGGAAAGGCCACGCATGAGTGCATTCACTTAACGCGTCAGATTTCTTGCCGCTGGAAACACATTTAGTCGCAGGGTAGCGCTAGATGTGATGTCATGTGATAGATATGACTTGTGATTGCGTTGGACCTTCAAGTTTTGAGTGCTGACGGTTCTTCTCAGGACATGTGATGGAATTATTGTTCGTGCATTTATGCAAGTTAGTTACTTCCAAAAGGAGAGTGAATCATTAGGAGGTTTTGTTTTTGCCTTATAATCGTTGTTGACTTTGCAAAAAATTGGTAATTTCCAGTATATTTCGTTCGTCAAAAAATTACTAATTCATTTGATATGAACTGGGAAATGTGTTTTCTCAACAAAATCTCATTATTAATCATATGGATAAACTGTAAAGAATCTGAAGAACAAGTTCATTTTCAGAAAAATGTACCGTATTCACTTCAGATTTTTAGGAAATAGAGTCAATGAGGAAAGTGAAGTGCGAATCCAAAAACAAAGCGTGATTACTTACGCAATATCAAACAATTGTGGAAATCACACGAAGAAAGAAGAAAATTACCTTTCATAAAATATTGTGTATTTTTTTACTGTAAGTAAAAAAACAGTGCAATAAACATTTTAGAGAGATTGTGACTTATCGGTCTTTGAAAACGGTCACTTCAAAATATTTGCATTGACCTTGATATGTGGCGGAGTCAGCCAAAAGTACTGATTAACTTATTATTATTTCCGTAAATAAATAGTTCGAAAACTCCTGAACTGCAAAAGTTGCAGATTTTGAGGATTTTTGCTAATTAATAATTACTCAACCATTTACTAATTTAGTGCATTTTAGAACACCTGTCTTGAAAACACGATTCGAATGTCATTTTTATCGTAATTAACCGTGGAATTAATTCTGTTTTTGTCATTTGTTTACAGGTAACGGCGTCTCCCTTGACGAGTGTGGTTTTCCTCATTGCTGTTGAGTAACTGAAAATACCAGGTGAGTGAATAAGTGAATAGCTGAGGGGAGAAGAGCAAAGTAAATGGCCTGCCTCTCATGCCTCTTATCTTGATCTTCTCTTTTACTTTGTCTCTCCTCTCTCACTCATTTCCCATCCCCCTGCCTCAGCCCTCTTGTCTCACCACCCACCTTTAAAAAAATCTCATGGACCATCATTTGGTTGTCGCCCTTTTTCACTTGTAGCATCATCTTCTATCAGATTACAACAGGACTAATGAAAGGATATTCTTAGGTACACATTTAGACAGAGCAGTGAACTCACATCTGGTTCTCTCTCTCTCTCTCTCTCTCTCTCTCTCTCTCTCTCTCTCTCTCTCTCTCTCTCCCCTCCACCCTAGCAGCAACTCATAATAGTTCTCTGCCTCTCTCTCTCTCTCTCTCTCTCTCTCTCTCTCTCTCTCTCTCTCTCTCTCTCTCTCTCTCTCAACTAACCCTTATCGTACAGCATTTCTACTCTTTTGAGTTCTTACACTTGATTATCCTTATCACGAGGAAGAAAATTGATTTTCTACGTGAAAAGGAGAGATGGAGAGGTCATGGTATTTGAGGGCAAAGCTTGCAAGTTGGCTGAGCAGACTGATCATATTTTCGATATTTTCTCACGTTTCTAACCATGGTTTTGTAATTTGGAGAGATTTTAGTCTGCAGCTTGTAGTTATTTTTTTTTTTTTATTTATTAAAGATATACGTTCATGTCAAGCATCGTTGAACACTTGAAGAAAAGTTAGTTCGAAAAGCCTTCAATAGAACAGAAGTGAGAGCCACTTGTGGTATGATATGTTTGGTATGACAGTTTGGCAATATCCTTTTTTTTCAGGGATGAGGGACCAGCATTTGATATCCATCAGTGCGCGATGCACATTAGGTAGTGTTTATATAAAAAGCATATTCTCGCTTAGATCAACCAAAGTTTATATTTTAGTCACACCTTTCGTATACTTTGAAGTATTACTGATTTTGCTGTTGTCGTATAGCCAGCTCCTGCCATGGCGAGGACCAAAACCCCAAGAAATTGGGCTTTAGTTAAACGGCAGGCAAACCAAATTTGGCCTGTTGTCCAAAGAGGGGTTTCCGATAGTCAGGGCATTCCTTGGTATCTTGTGGAATATCAGCAACTGTTGAGAAGCTAAATTGGCTGTCTGATACCAGTCATTTTCCTATATTAATTGATGGTGCTGTCGCCTGTGGGATTTTAAACGCGAATTCCCATCCGTCTATGACATTAAATTGGACGCTCAAAATGGGCAGTGTTCTGGGTATATTTCTTACTATGGTTTTTATTATGTTCGCTAATTTATTTCAGGGATTTATGACTTCCTCCTCCTCCTCCTCCTTATTGGAGTTGCTTTTAGTTAAGATTTTTGTCAGTCGTTTTCGATAGTGGTGATTTTTATAGTATAAATGGAAATCGTGCTTATAAGAAGTTGTCATGTCAGCGCATACCTGGAAATTTGTTAACTAAGGGTGTGTATGGGTTTAATAGAAGGCTTAATTCTCTCTCTCTCTCTCTCTCTCTCTCTCTCTCTCTCTCTCTCTCTCTCTCAGGAGTTCTCGTAGTGGCAGCATTGTAGGTTCTCAAACGAGAAGCCCAGTGTTTGATTACAGGGTTCCATTGCGCACGAGGGCAGAAGCAACATCCCCTTAAATCCTTTTGCCTCCGTTGACTTGAGTATTTCTCATAACCTCTCTCTCTCTCTCTCTCTCTCTCTCTCTCTCTCTCTCTCTCTCTCTCTCTCTCTCTCTCTCTCTCTCTCTCTCAGATGTCAGGAAGTTAGTGTATTACTTCCTTGTCTCTTTGGTTATCATTAAAAAGTCCGGTTACAAATATAACATTTACTTTTACAAGTTTATTCTTGCAAACGTACATGTGTAGAATGATTGATTAATTATATATATATATATATATATATATATATATATATATATATATATATATATATATATATATATATGTGTATATATATATGTACATATATATATATGTATATATACATATATATATTATATATATGTGTATATGTATTATATATATACACATATATATATTCCAACGGTGTTTTGAAAGTCAGTTCAGTGTTAACAACCCGTTCTTAGCTCTGGTGCTGTGGGGGAATATTAAAGACATGTTTAATACCAGTTTCAAAAGGCAGTGGTTTAGTTATGCGTTCACAATCTCCAAGTTCACATGGGAAAACTGATGAGAATGATGAAGGTCATTTAGATGCAGAAGCCATAAGGAGAGGTTCATTTACCCCGAAGAATATTATACGTTATACACTCATCAGAAGTTCATACTTTCACCAGGGAAAGTATTGCATTTTTATACGAGATCGTTTTCTTTTGCTTTTGTTCCGAAGCTTTAGTTGGATGCATCTTCACCTTTTTTTTTTTTTTTTATCTACACCTTATTGCGTTAATAACCAAATGTTTCTTCGGTGAAATAGAATGCTGAAGCTGAAAAAGAGGTTTTATCAAATGCCTATCAAGTGTACGAGAGATGTGCCTGATTTCAGATAGGGTTGAGAAGGTTAGAGAAAGGGCGAGTGTTTGTGAGTCACAGATTCACTCGAGTCTTCTCTGATAAACTGACTATTCCAGATCATAGGGGAGTGCACAAAGATGCGAACATCGATGAACGATTCTCCTATAACATCATCTCACTGGCTGTCGTTTGTCTGTCTTCCATTACGGTGCAGAATGGCCTCCGTGGCGCCAGTGTCTGGGCATTGACCCAATTTCCAAAGTCCGTCCATACATCCACACAAAGACTGTATGCCTTAGAGTCTATTTATCAGCAAGTGGCTCTTATATTGAGGGCTCCGGCTGTTTTGAACTTTTTCTAAAGTAGAGGCTAATGGGAAGGCAGATTGGAAAAAAAAAGGCTTCATTCCGAAATGCGTGATGCATCTGCGTCTATCTCTTCAGCTTCCCGGACATGGTACGGAGTTTGCTTCGGAAATCAGTCGTAGCCTGCATATTCAAAGTATGTCCTTTAAGCTCTGTTATGAAGGTTTCCATTGGAAATGTTCACCATGGTTGCTGTGGTTACACATCATTCATCTAATTATAAATATAGCAAATGATGTGTTTTATTTAATAATCTTAGATTGTTCCGTTTCATATTTTGTTAATTTTCACCCCTTATTTTTCCAACGCTTCCATTTTGTGGTGATTACTTTTAAATGTGCTTTTTGACCTGATAGTTTAAGAAGAAACACCCATCCTGAAAAAAAGAAAGAAGATATGGAGTTGGTGGTAAGCATCAATTATTTAATGATTACTAAGGTGGTGTATGGAATGGAGGTCGTTTTCGATTTATATCAGCTTTATTTTAGTGAGACTGACCTCATCATTCATTTCGCTGTATGAGTGGCTCGGACAGGAAA
This sequence comes from Macrobrachium rosenbergii, assembly GCF_040412425.1. Lineage (NCBI taxonomy): Eukaryota > Metazoa > Arthropoda > Malacostraca > Decapoda > Palaemonidae > Macrobrachium > Macrobrachium rosenbergii. The sequence goes on from NC_089787.1 coordinate 46,608,453, forward strand.
TATGGTTGGATGTAACATGCAAGAGAGGGTTCGAAAGGCAGTAAACCATGAGGTGTTGAGAAGAGTAATTGTTAGAATAAGTAAAAGTGCTGCGAATTGTTATGTTCGGCCTGTTACGTTTGGTGTTGTGACGTTGACTTTGGATAAAAGAGCCATCACTCAGCTATTGCAGATAACTCACAAAGGAAAAATCCTAGAGGAAGTTGTTTAATGACGTACTAATGTATTGCATTTTGATGACAAAATGAGAAAGGAAAAACTTGCCCATCAAGTTGTCTTTGGCCATGAATCGTATTGCTTACTTGAAAAGTATTATAGGGAATTCATGATTTGGCCGAAAGAGGGGGAATTTATATGACGATATACCAAAGACCTAAGCGATCATTTCAGTATGTAGATTTTTGTTCTTTCTGTTTTATGCATTTTTACTTTTCATACATAGGAAACTCATCGTGTATATTAAATAGTAACTTGATCTTACGCACGAGCACGCACCCCCATACAAATATATACTATATATACATCATCGTAGCAGGGAATTAAGGGAAACGTAACCTTGAAACTGACCTCTTAACCTGATATTCACCTAGGATGGACCGAGTTGCCTGGATGCACGTGAGGGGTTAGGGAGGTGGAGGGGGTTAGAGAGAGAGAGAGAGGCGGTGTGGGAATGGGGAGGGGCGTCGGCGGCATATCTCAAAACTTTCTCACAGGCGCCTCGCCGCTGAAGAAGAACAGAGAGCCGCTGGAGGCTGTGTTGGGGGCCCATCGTCACGACTGCGCTCACAGCACCTTCAGTAGTTTAGGCCCAGATTCTAATCTCACGCAGAATATTAAGAGGATCCACTCTCCTCCTCCTCCCCGCCATCCACTCCCCGCAATCCCCCGCCATCCACTCCCCGCAATCCCCTGCTACTAAGGTTTATAGCAAAACCCGTTTTGCCTCATCGATTGAGCATAATCGAGACGTATGATTAGAGTATCATTTAATGAAGAAAATGATGCCCCAGATGATATGTATTGTCAGTCTTCCCATCATTCTCGTAGAGAGAGAGAGAGAGAGAGAGAGAGAGAGAGAGAGAGAGAGAGAGAGAGAGACGTAATTGCCGTTATCCACGTACTCTTGAGTGAGACTTGGCATGATGAAGGTGCCTTACCAATCACCAAAACCAATTGATTTTTGTCCTTCAAATTTTCAGTCATTACGGACAAGCATGGCGATGTTATCTCCTGAAAGGTATGTTTATGTGGGGTGGGAAGCGATATTGCAACAAAGGCATTGCAAGGCAAGTAGTGACAGCTAAGCCGTATATGGTTACGTCATTATTGATGATTTATGCGAACTCTCTCTCTCTCTCTCTCTCTCTCTCTCTCTCTCTGTCTTTTCTGTTTTGAGGTATATACTGGGAATGAATGACTATATTATTCACAGTGTTTAGAATTGTGTAATGAATATCTTCATCAAAAAACTCAGTTCGCGAAGAGTAGAAGTAGGGTCTGATTTTACTCATACAATACATTCGAAAGAACATTAATATTATTGAATAAGAAATTCCACGATAGTTTTGTTGTCCAAATATATTTTAAAAATTGAATTAAGAGTCTCCTTAACTCCCATTATCTTGTGAAAGCACTGGCCATCACTGCTAATATTTTTGACAATAAAATAAATGTTTTTTTTTTGTCATTTTATTGCTCGCGAGAATATTAGTTCAAATGAAAATGAATGGTAGAAGTAGGGAGGTGTCTCCTTAAGATTACGTGGTTATGATCATCCTGAAGGCATCTGAACGAAGCTACTGCCGTCGTCATTGTGTGGCCGTCAGTATTGTTAATGGATTGTGTTGGGAATTTGTAGTGGAGGTGGTTAGGTCTATAATTATCTGACGTGGCTGTTGTAGTTGTAATGTATGTCTTGTGGTCGAAAGGTGTTCTCTCTCTCTCTCTCTCTCTCTCTCTCTCTCTCTCTCTCTCTCTCTCTCTCTCTCTCTCTCATGCAGTTTATTGCAGTTTTTCACATAAAATACAAGCGTATATAGTCTCGTATTGGCTTTCCATCTGTGTGCAAGTGGATTACTTGAAAATATATAGTATATAGTATTTAATAGTATTTCCATGCATAATTCAGGACTTGCAGATCGTTGATGTTTTGTGTGTTGAATATTGTACACATCATGGAAGATGTTTATCATGAAATAGTTTGACATGTGTATAACCATTTTCAGTAGGGGTCGAACGTCATAATACATGCCAGACCTGTAACGGGATACTAATCTGCCTTTGGTTCTGACGTAATCACCTTCGAGGAAATTACTATGTATGAAAACGTACACAAAGAATCAGTTTTGCAGTATGTTTTTTGGAGGGACTTTTTAAGGTTTCCTTTTGACTTCTGCCATGTCACCAAAGATCTAGAGAAGTTTTTTTTTTTATATTTTGAGAAAATAATTTGAAAGTGTATGAAATGAAGTTCATCCTTGATTGAACAGTTTTGGAATGAGCATGGCAGACATCGTTGATGTTCTTTGTAGGAAGTATCCTAGTAGATGAAACTGGCAATTGGCGAAAAATAAGATACCTTTCGCAGAGTATTGTGCTGTAAGGTAATCATGATATTTACTAAATCCTAAAGGCGTGGTTTGCTGTTCTATTATTTTTAATTCCCCATTCTTTCCCTTGCAAATGGGGCATGGACTTGGGAATAAATGCCTGGTTGTAGAAGGAGAAAATCTTTTCTTCTCAGTTACTGACATATTTGCCTATGCAGGACGTAAGTTTTATTTTTTTCGGGAACTGTTGAATGAATGCAGATGTAAAGAATGGGGAAAGATGAGTTATTTTCGGGTAAAGTTTTGGCGTGTATTTGAGTAAGGAATCTTCCTTGTGACTGGGTCTGCAGGAACAGTGAATGAAGTCCTCTTTCTTTTGCTGGTCATCTCATGTTGCCTTGGTGAGTTGTAATATTTTAGGGTGCATTAACTAATGTTTTAACAATCTTTTATAGTCTTTACGTAGGCAAGTTGCACTGCTTCCTGCAATAATCATCAAACGCAGAGGCGGAGAAAACAGCCTCCTTGTACCTACATACATACACACACACACACACACACACACACACACACACACAAATATATATATGTGTGTGTATGTGTTTGTGTTTGTGTGTGTGTGTGTATATATATAATATATATATATATATATATATATATATATATATATATATATATATATATATATATATATATATATATATATATATATATATATATATAATAATCTGCACTATTGACTTGAGAACGATGCCTTTGGTAGAATTATCTGCAATGACAATATGATTTCATTGACTTTAACATGTGTCACAATATCCGGTAATGATTTCCTTTATTTTCGGGTACCTGTAGTTGCATCGTTTATTAAGCTTTGCCTTCCAAGTTCAATAATTGCTGTCTTCTTATAAGTTTTACGTTTTAGGCTGCCTTGTTACTGAAAACCTCAACATTCATATCCTGTGTGTGTGTATGTATGTGTGTATATATATATATATATATATATATATATATATATATATATATATATATATATATATATATATATATATATATATATATATACACACACACACACACACACACACATCCACACATATTGAAACTAATGAGTGAACAAGCTACTACAAAGACGAGCTGGAGTCTCCAGCATTTGTTTTTGTACTCGAGGGGATTAGAACTTGTTTGTTGTGACGGGAGGATCCATCCTTACAGGTGTGGCCTCCTCGTTTGAACTTTGTGTACTGTACTTGATGACTTCCTGAAAATCGACTCTCTCTCTCTCTCTCTCTCTCTCTCTCTCTCTCTCTCTCTCTCTCTCTCTCTCTCTCTCTCTCTCTCTCTCTCATTGTATAAGCACAGTGGCTCCTCCCTCGTCTTAGATGGTTTTTGTGGGATGTGTCAGGCTATTAATGTTTTTACATAAAAAAGTTTCTTAATGTGAAATGACTAAAAGAATACACACACACACACACACACACACACACACACACACACACACACACACACACACACACACACACACACACACACACACACACACACACACACACACGAATATATCCCTAAGTGAGATGTTCTGACACCATCTGCTCTCCTGTCGTTTCGGTGTGTTTCATAGATTCTGAGAGCTGCATCTTAAAAGTTTGATACTAATTAGCGTGCTTTGTTGAGAAAATTTCCGTTGTTTTTATTTTTATGGATATTGGTCGTGTACAGGCAAACCAACAACGTTTTTTCTTTTGTTTATGTTCATATCACAATATGAATAACCCTTGGTTCTAATTCTTTCAGGTAGCAGATATGGAACAGATTCAGTAATTCTTAAACACTTGAAACTGTTGAGCAAACGATCTGGCGTTAGTTTTGGAACTTGAAAATTTTGCTTTTGTGGACCATTCTGATGAAAAGCTTAACATATTTTGTGTGTTTTGTCTGTTATGTTGTGGAATTTGCTTTCTCCGTCGTTTTCACACATTTCGAGAGGTTGGTATTATCCGGATGGGTCCCAGTAATTAAATTTTATTATTATTACTATGGCTTTTACTTTTTTGTGGGGGTGGTGGTAGGGGGTCACTGTTCATGAATGTTCGGAGGCATCTAATTGCTTGTGACATTTCATACATGAATGTTTACAATACGTTAATCTGAAGTTTTCTCGTGATTGCAGGCAATTTGCTGTGAAGTTGACATGCAAGGTAGCACCGAAATTTAGATAACTTCTTAGTTTTTTCAGCTTGACGTAATTAAATTAATTATGTATGTGAAGGTTGATAACATCACGTTGATGATATTTTTGTGTAAAAATTGTGTGACATAAATCAGTAATATTTTTTCATATCAACTCAGCTAACTCTTGTTATATAATCAGAGAGAGAGAGAGAGAGAGAGAGAGAGAGAGAGAGAGAGAGAGAGAGAGAGAGAGAGAGAGAGACTTGGAGGCAATATTGGATGAGAATTTTGGGAAAATGAGGTGTCTATATAGCTCCTGGTGGAATTGGAGTCGGCTTATTGTCGCAGCAAACAGAGACGAAGTTTCATTAATGCCATGGCCAATATTTGGCAGAGCTGAAGCCAAAGTAGTGAGTCCATTCATTCAGATAAAGCCAATCCTCGTTTCCAGCCAGTTCTATTAGAAATCGACTGGAATTGACCTTCGGCTGCTCTCTCTCTCTCTCTCTCTCTCTCTCTCTCTCTCTCTCTCTCTCTCTCTCTCTCTCTCTCTCAGTGAATCAATCAAACTGCTTCCTCATATGAAGGAAGTGTTGGAGACAGAACTTTAATACGTATGTACGAGATTGTGTAGTTTTGTAAAGTTTTAAGGTTAAAGTACTCAAAAATTAGATTTTATGAATAAATTTTTTTTTTTTTTTTTGGGGGGGCCGTTATTCTTGGGAGCTAGAATTTTTATTGCACCAGAAAGACTCGCTTTGTCCTCAAAGCCGTTTCCGCTGTCGTTTGCTTAAATCTGTCGGAGATCCTTGTCCTTTTACTTCTTTAGGAGAATGTGATATCGTTTACCTCGTTTAGTATATACTTGTGATGCCAGTTGTAATATCCACAAATCAGTCAGTCAATTATATACAGCTTCGAATTTTTATTCCT
>NC_089787.1:46619103-46626603 GCF_040412425.1 Macrobrachium rosenbergii
ATTTACTGTTGATCAGAATAATAGTAATAACCTTCTCAGTTCTTACGGTTTGAGTAGATTTATCAGTCATTTTGGATTGTTATGTCTTCCATGTGATGAGCAGTGCTTTCAGTAGGAACTCTTGAAGAAGGAGCGTCTTGTCAGTGCGTTTATGTTAGAATCAATGCATCGACTTTTATGCCGCTCTCAAAAACGCTATATTGCAAGCGCGCACAATTTTTTTTGACTAAATGGCTTTACAGTTTTCCTTAGAAAGGAAAGTTTTCATGTAGCAGCATACAAGGTACTACCCGCATTCCTCTTACAACGATGGGTCAAGGGGAAATTCATGTTGTAGTCTGCGTTTGTGTTCGTTGTAGTCATAGAAGCTCCATGAGCAGTTGTTCCTTCCTTCTCCATACACATACACATACACATACACATACACACAATTCCTTCCAATTCTGTCATGTGCGTACACGTGCTTCGGGGATGTTGAAGAAGGTCTTCAGCATTTACAGCATTTGTAGGACTTATCACCAGTCCAACATCCCTTTGTTTTCCCCCCTTTTAACTCTCATGTTATCATATTCCAGCTTATGATTCTAGCTTTCATGTCTCTTCCTTTTGATAAAGGCTCTTTTGGTTAAAGTTCTTCGTAATATGAGTATGTATTCCAATGCAAGTAAATGTGTAAGTTTGCGGAACAGCTCTGAAAATAAGCAATATATTTTTTTCAGTCGCATCCTCTAATCTGTAGTCCCAGAATTGACATTTATGCTCACAACCTATTTAAACAGGTTAAGAATGAAAATGTTTTAGAAAAAGAATTATGAGTATATGCGTACCTGGAAATCTCTCTGAGTGGGAAAGTAATTTCAGCAAGAGTGATATGAGCCTTCACCTCATATCACTCTTGCTGAAATTACTTTCCCACTCAGAGAGATTTCCAGGTACGCATATACTCATAATTCTTTTCTAAAACATTTTCATTCTTAACCTGTTTAAATAGGTTGTGAGCATAAATGTCAATTCTGGGACTACAGATTACAGGATGCAACTGAAAAAAATATATTGCTTATTTTCAGAGCTGTTCCGCAAACTTACATCTACTGCCAGTCAAATATGCTTCTACCTTTGTTTACGTCTCATTTTCTTGGCATTCATTTTATATATTCATATATTTTTTTTTAATAAATGATGATCGCTCCTTATTTCTGCATGGCCAAACCAACCAAAGACACCCTTCCAACCGAGATTTTATGACTTACATAACCTCCACTTTTGTACATGGCAGGTGAAAAGCTAGGTAATTATTTTCTGTGAGGTTATGAGCCGTGTGCCCTTGTCCAACTCAGCTGCGACTCCCCACGGTCGAAGAGTTGCGTAATTAACTATTTATCTCAGAGTTTTGGTGAGTTTCAGTGGAACGTAATAATTTTGATAGAACGTCTTTAAAACGGCCCATTTGTTCATAAACCGTAAGGTGACTGTTTTAACCACTGAACATTAATGGGCATATGCATACATTTGTACAGACGACGCACATGCAATCATAGATTGTTGCAGTCGCGCTTGCATTTGGTTTGGTAGAATTCTACTTTGAAATCTAAATGTACTGTACGCTTGTTAAGGTATGTCGTATAGTGAGAGTTTTTGTGAGACCTGAATAATCGTTAAATACCGACCGAGGATCCTTTAATTCTTGTTTTTGATGAATTTAATGATGGTGAGATATTTCATGTTTACTTGGACCGTGAGCGTTCATTTTGGTTGGTCCTTGTTACGAATGTTTATATTCAAGCAAAATCATTTCGTCAATCTAGGATGTGAGCTGTATTTGAAAGGAAGCCAATTCTGGCATTCATGTTTTTGCCAAGTATCTACTTTGTTAGCTCATTACAGTGATGAAAGCATTTTAGAATACTTTCTTCCTCGGTTTGTTTCTAGGGTTGATGTTGCTCAGCAGTATTTTATTAATGTGGACTGCATAACAGTCTATTTTCCTACGCTTGTAATCTTCATCTTGGATGGCGCTTCAATTAGGAAAACTGACCACCATTTGCAAAGGTAGCTGAGACGTTTCATGATAGACTTGTCCATGGTCAGTCAGGGATAATCAAATACGTTGACTCATGGTGTCGTGTTTTTGCGAATGGAATTGCAACCCCTGATGCGAAAGAGTATATATCTGCGACATTGGTTTCTTACAATAAAAAAGATAAGGTGAGTTTCCAAAAATGAATAATATTCAAGTAACCAACATGAGGACATAATAGTGATATTCTAACAACTGGTGGGGTGGGAACTCTTGTACATCCTTAGCTTATCTTCAATTTCTCATGGGATATTCCGTAGCGAAAATCATTTTGAAGGCATCGATTTCGTCCCCCTCATTACTAGGATCAGGAAAGTGTAAAGCATGCCCTGTGCCAACAGATTAGGCTTTCGACGCTTTTTGGTAAAGAAATCTAATTTTAGACTTGACCACTTACCTGAGAGAAGGAATTGATTTGAGACTTGACCACATACCTCTGGCAGGATGAAAAGTAATGGTTCCAAAACACTGCCCTGCCGTATGCTGGAAACAAACACCTGGGTGATCAAGGTACCCACAGAGGCGAGCACATTTTCCTGGTATCTTCCATGATGTGTTCATGGTTTAGCGAGGGAAATCGGGCTCATGCAAAGGTGGCCTTTTGGAAGGATTTAAATCATGACTTGTTTGCAGTTTTGGAGAGGGGAAGTCTTAAGAAAAAAAAAAAAGTGGGTCTTTGCGGTAGTGTATTTGCTCCAGTTTTTATTTTCAATTTTTGTAAAGGAGTACTTGGTTTAGAAATTCTTTGTTTCTCGTCCGATCTTTGTTATCACTGATTTCTGAGCCCATTAAACAATAGGAAGCATGGGTTGTAAATGTTAGGATTGCCATTAATAGGACAGTAATGCAGAAGTGAAAGTACTTGACGATCCCTCTTTCGTCTACTTGGATTTTCAACCTGTCACCAACAAAAGAAAAGGAAAACAAAGGTGAGAGAAGCACATACATTACAAGAACGTAACAAAAAATGCAATGATAACTTAGGCTACGGGACGTGGTTATCTTGGGACACACGATCACGCCTCTTTCGATTAACGTTTATGAGGATTGTACAATTGCTGGTATAGCTGCGGCAAGTTCAAAGGTACATTTCGGTAGCGCTTTCCTCTCTAAATGGGGCTCATCCTTTGACTAAAAAATTCGTAAAAAAACAAAGATTTGCCTTTGATTTGGACAGTAGCCTGAGGACAGAGGATGGTAATATTCGCCTTGTCCTTACCGTCGGAATACCCAGTCCGTGTGATAAAATCCTGGGGCAGCAGGTAATTTCCCTCTAATCGGAGAATTTGACGTCCCAAAATATGTCACTGGAGTACCCTGGGTGCCATTGTCCTCCACGTGTCGTTACGCACTCTATTGGTATTTGATGGGGCACCTATACCCATTGATAAAAAAAATCTCAAGGTAATTTAAATTGATTAGTTGAGGTTACGCAAGTTGATCCGTGTTATTAGAATTCATATTTATAAAACAGAATCTGCTAGAATCCAAAAGGTAGAGAGCTTCAAATTGGTTCGCCACTTTTGTTTCTTATCGCCACTTTTGTTTCTTAAAAATAAGTTGGCTGTGAAATATTTTCTCTCTCTCTCTCTCTCTCTCTCTCTCTCTCTCTCTCTCTCTCTCTCTCTCTCTCTCTCTCTCTCTCTCTCTCTCTGAAGTGGTTTTAGATTTTGCAAACGAATGCGTTTATGACTCAGTAACTTGCAACGAATGCAGCTCTGATATAACATTTTCCCATAACATTACCATAGGAGAGAGTATTGGGATTGCAAATTTATATTATTACATCAAGGTCAGTATCATTCCCTTTCGCAGCTTCTAATTTTTTTGACATCGTAGTTTTGTATGACACAGTAATGCTGCGGTAGCACGCAATGCCAGTGAGAAAATTAGGCCAACTGCTTTTTTATTTTATAAATAAATTAGGTCAGCAACTTTTTCGCGCGTTTGAAGTTGGGTCAAAGCCAAAAGATAGCGAGAGGCTTTCTTTCCCCGTAAGGACGAATATCCTCATATAGGACCGAAGGAATACGGGCTTTATGGCCATTTCGTGTCAGTCGCACAGTAGCTCCTCACGTCACTGTTTGAAGTGAATCATTTTTGCAGAGGTTTGCAGGCCGCGTCTAGTTTTTTCTTGCTCGTGTCCCCTACAATCAACAAAGCCTGGAGAGATGGCCAGGTTAGCGTGTGACTAATTCTTAATGCCAGGATTCCGGATCTGTGGGTATCTCGGAGAACAACCGTCAGACCACCTCCTCCCCCTCCCCCTCCCCCTTCCCCTTCCCCTTCCCTTGCTCGTCATGTCCAGCTTCCAGCTTCCAGCTTCCCGGAAGGCAGAAGACGAGACGCAAAACGCGTTTTCTGTTTCTCTCCTGCTCAAAATAAAATTCACCTACAAAGTCGCCTTTGAACTAAATGTTAGTCCACGTAGGAGAGAAATGTGAGTTGTTGAAGGCTGCTGGATGGACGGATGAGCCCTGGTTGCATGACCTTGTACCGAAGAGAATTTAAGGGAGACGGTGCCGTGGATTGTTGGGTAGTGGCCGTAGGAGGGAATATAGAGCCACCCACGTCTCTGCCTTCGAAGGGTAGAAATATTTCCCTCCGGTGGGTTTTGCATTGCTAAAGCTGTCTTACCCTGTTTTGTTCTTGAACTCGACTGCAACCCGGGGCCTTTCGCTTTTATATTGCTTCAGATTGATGGATAGTCCGAGTTTTCACAAATTATTTTTAGCTCTGTCAGTGATAAGTGATATTTTCTGAACGTAGACAGATTATTAATTTGGGTTTAGATGTTTGTTTTATCCGTTTGCTTTTTTATCACTTTGGTTGGGTTGGTTGAGTTTTACATTTGTCCTTCGGCTCTTGGCTCTCGGCCCTCAGTAATAAGCTGTTGCCTCTTGCACCCGATTGGTAAGGTTCATTTCATGTTTCAGTAACGCATGTTATAGTTCTAGACAGGAGGGTCATTAGCCCACGCTAAACTTGAATGTTTTATCCATAGCATGTTCTTTGAATTTGATTGGCATGTTTCAGATCAGTCATTGAGATAATTTCCTTCTTGTAATAGGTTTACCTTTTTGATTGACTTTTTTTCTCTACATCTAGGACCAGTTAAATATTTCGAGCATTTTTCAATTTTTATTTCTCATATATATATATATATATATATATATATATATATATATATATATATATATATATATATATATATATATATATATATATGGCTGATTGATTCTGTTTGGGCAAACAGTTTGAGGTAATAAAGGGAACGCAACAGAGAGAGCATGGTTCACTAACTCTCATGATACATTATTAAGTTGTATTCTCGACCCAGTTATTAGACTCCCCATCTCCCAGAGGTAATATTTACCTCTTCAGCAACTGCTTCAGCTGTTTAGCGCTGTTTAATAAGAAAAAGAAGATTACTGTCAGTGAGTACGCAATTACGTTGAAGACTGCATTTTGTGAAACGAAATTTTGAAGCTCTCTCTCTCTCTCTCTCTCTTGCACTCTCTCTCTCTCTCTCTCTCTCTCTTCTCTCTCTCTGCTCTTGCACGGATACTTTATTAATTTGCGTGCATGTGTGTCTTTGCTGATGCATTAATATATTATTAACTTGCGTGCATGTTTGTTTTTGCTAAAGTATTAATACTTTATTAACTTGCGTGCATGTTTGTTTTTGCTAATGCATAAATACTTGATCAACTTGCGTGCATGTTTGTAGTGGGAAGAGAAGTCGTGGCCAAATCTGGTATGATAACTTTATCCTGTTGCGTTGGTAAGTCTGGTGGTGTGTGTGTGTTTTTTTTTTTTTTTTTTGTATTTGACGAGTTGTAAGATAACATCAATTCCATTTTGAATCAGGAGTCGTGACCTTGCTGCGTTTTGCCACTTTCAGATGTCACTGTGATGTGAATAATTTTTTTTCTTTTAAGTGGAAAACGAAAACATTTTAAGAAACACCAATCTCAGGGAATATCTTGCAACAGTCCTGTTATCCTTGAGAAAAGAAATAGATGGTTCCGAGTTTTTACTTCTTTCCTTCGAAGGGGTTTCTTATCCGCCCACATGTCAATGCATTTCAGTTGTATATTGTATTTATTTCCTCGTTGTAAAGTCCGTGGTTGTCTGTGTTTTTTATATTGCACAATTCGCAAGTATAATTTTTTTCGATTTAGTCTTAAAGCAGTAGAGCAAACTTGGGACTGAGCTGGTAATCGGGGCTTCTCTGAGGATAACATTTTTACGAAGAGTCTACTGCTAAATAACTGTTGACTGGCAGCGCTGTGCGCCAGTCAACCTCCATGTGACCTTTTTTCTCCTAGTCCCAGTGCAAGCTTATCCGAATCTGTGAATTGTAGTCAAATCTGTCGATTTTTACTGTGAACTTACAGCCTTGCGAGATTTCATTATTAATTACGTCAGAATAGAAGTTGTTCGCCATGTGCAGCCACGTTTTTATTTTAGTTTTTGTTATTCGATACATTGCTGTTGAATCTAAGTCTTATTATCGCTGGCAGCAGTAGTAGTAGCGTTAGTGGTAGTATTAGCATAGTTCTTGTCATTTTTTGTTGTTGATTGTGGTGTTGTTTTGTTGTTATTATTATTATTATTGCAGAATTATTGGATCAAGTTGCTGGGCTCTTCTGAGAAGATGTTCTTCCCACAGCCTGTGGGTGATCCCTTGCAACGTCCATTGCGCGCGAGTCGTGAGCGGTCGACTGTGAATCATGCTCAGCCGAACACGACCCCAGATAATTAATGTCTTGGTAGTGATTTCATTGGAGGGAAGGGGAAAAGGAGGGGGTTGGGTAGGGCTTCTAATGCCCTTCATGCCCTCTTCTTATTCCAACTCCTCTTCCTCTTTCAGCATAGTTTGTGTGGCCTCTTGGTGCCCTTTGGTCGAGCCTCTTCAAAGTTGCTTCTCCTTTCGGCTCATCATTACAGTTATAATTGTTTGTTTACTGATGTTACTGATACAGTTATTGGTAAATTTTGCATGATTTTCTATTGTCAGTTAAATATATATAATTTATATATATATATATATATATACATATAATGTGTATATATATATATATATATATATATATATATATATATATATATATATATATATATATATATATATATATATATATATATATATATATTCTTATTTTTACCATATACTGATGCTCTTGTCTGTTTGGCTGGCTTTGGATGAATGACAAGTAACTCATCGGTGAATATGTTTAAGTGATGATTTTCAGTGGTTCATACTTTAGTTATATGGATGGTTCGCCTTACAACCTCTTTGTTAAGATGGTCGTGAGAGTAGTGGTTGATAGTCAATATTTTTGTCACCGACTGCTTCATTACAAAACTGGATTAGTATTATCAAACACAACTTGAGAGCCTTAATGAAAACTTGAATC
>NC_089787.1:46631603-46641603 GCF_040412425.1 Macrobrachium rosenbergii
TAACTGGATTTAGAAAGTATTAATTTTGTATTTGGGCTCTTAAGCTTTTTATATTATTCTAGGTCTACTGCACGTCTGGTGAAGTAATTGAATAAATCGTTACTTCGCGGATACGTCTTATCTGTCAATGGGGGAAATTATTTTGTAATTTTTTTCATGTGTGTGTGTTTTTTTTTTTGGAGGGGGGCCACTGCCAATAAATTCATGCATTTTTTGGGCGAACAGCCTGTAAACATTGATATTTTGTATATGTAGGCATTCATTGAGTTGTTTGAATTTATTAAGGGATTATATTCTTTACTGGATTTGTCTATTATTAGGAAATAACACATATAAAATAGGAAAGTAAAGTGTAGGGGTTTTCATTTTATAATGGTATCACATTTTGAATTTGTGTTGTAAACCGGTTTTGGTTAGCTAACCTCCAGTATGTGTTTACCAGAGTAAGTTCGCAAACGTTGTTAATTTTGTTTTCATGCGGCTGTTGAAGTAATGACTATTACTTTGCCGTGCTTACCTGCCAAAGTTGTCCTTATTGCATTGATCTGTTGTCTAGGGAAGTTTTGGGTTTTGCCGTGTACGGGCAGTGCTTCAGGACATGGGCATGTTTCTTGAGGCATTCCAGTGGGAACGATTTTTGGCTCGTCTCACGTCAGAGGCTGTAAAGAAGTCGTTGCCACCGAAGACCTCGTTGATGTTTTGTATTTCCCAAAGCTGTGACGCAGTGCAGTATGTGAGAGATAGAGGTGCCCATCGGTGGTTGTAATTGTGGTCGTCCTGGTGTTGATGATTAGAGCTGAGTGCTGGTTTTAAATATGCAGCAGACCTTTCGGTTATCTTGTGGTAACTGTGCGGTCGTTGGTGTAAAGAACCATGTTGCTGTTTCTCTCTCTCTCTCTCTCTCTCTCTCTCTCTCTCTCTCTCTCTCTCTCTCTTTTGTAAGAGCTCGGGGTATTTTAAAGTATTGGTTATAAGTATGTAGCCTTGTATGATGTTAATACTTTCATTACTCAGAGGTATTTTGTTTATAGTTTATGGGAGACTGGCGAATTACAGAATTCAGCAGACACAGATTTTGCGAAGAAATTAATTATTGCGCTAAATTCATAATCTGTAGTGCCGTGCATGGGCGTACAAACCGCAAAAAAATGCATCATAGTGAAAATTAAACTCAACGTAATACTGTTGTAGCTTGGAAGCCAATGAAAGCTGCATTTGGTATAAATCTTTACAATGGCATTCATATACTGTATTTAATGGATTTTAGTAAGAGCAAGTTTTTATGGGGATCCAAACAACGCCAGGCAACCTTGGCTTCACTCTAAATCAGACCAGCATTAACTTGACTCCTATTTCGACACCCATTTTGTCGATCCCAGTCTATGTTGCGGTACAGAAATAATATAATCCCCCTTCCCCCAATTCACTAACGCACTTGGCTTCTCGGGTTTCGTGGTGACCTAGTGTGGCTCACTTCAGAGAGTCTCTTAAGGTATGCTGCAAGATTTCAGCATTGATGTTCGGGGTCTTGACACACCATTCTCCTACAATAACGTTGATTACCACCTTATCTTAATTCTTGTGCTTAGGTAAGCTTTGCTGGCTCTTTGTGTGCGTGTATGTGTTAATAAATGGTCCCTGACTCTGGCCGATATTCATGCTAAGGCTTTGTGAGTGCTGCGTAGCTTCGGACTAACGCTTACATTTTGTTTACAAATATTCAAATTGGAAGCTGACCGGACATCTCGACTTCAGTAGGTCATAGACAACTCCATTATATATCAGATTAGTTTCTTTTTGGCCAGTTACTTCACAGGAAAAAGTGTGTGACGGCTGTCATTCTTTAGCTTCACCAGAACTTGTTAATAAATTATTCAACTTTTTTTTACTTATAGGAAATTTTGAGGTTGATTTTGTTATACTTTAACACTCAGTGTCGTCTTGCGGTGTTGTATATTTTTAGTTGCACAAAAACACAACTTTGAAAGTTGTTTATTGCACAACAAAAAAGGTTTATTTTTATATTTTATTTTATAGATATTTACTCTGCTGAAGTGCAGAGGTTCATTATCAGGTCAACAGCCCTTCTCAATCACGATGTGAATATCATATTTAGTTTGTTTTTTCATTACCTGAGCAAGCAAGCGCTGGCGACACACAGACACACACACACACAGTCTATCCTCTTGAGCCAAGTATTTTAGAGTGGTTAGGCGGTGGGACGTAGTGTCTCATTTTGTGAACCTCCTGCCGTTGAGTCTGTGAGAGAAGAGAAGATGGAGAAGAGGAAGGTAAGCTCGGGGTGATGCAAGGTCGTGAGGGACTGAGGCACTTTGGACAGTCCCCCATCAGGTGTTGCAGCGCCGCCTACGGTATTGGGGCAAATTGGCCGTGTGTTCACTGGCAGAATAAGTAATGTGGGAAACTAACTGGTGGCTGTGGATGGATGCCTCCGATGCTGCCTACACCACTGCCACCACTACCTGTGCCCGTTGGCTGCCCAGGGCCCAGGAAAAGCTCTCTCTCTCTCTCTCTCTCTCTCTCTCTCTCTCTCTCTCTCTCTCTCTCTCTCTCTCTGGTTATATGTATATTTGTGAGCATATAAGTATGTGTAGATATATATATGTTTGTGTATGTGTTTGTGCTTGCATATATGTATGTATGTATGTATGTATATATATATATATAAATTGGTAAGAACCAGAACACTAAACCATTTTGGAAATTCGCTTTTTCAGTGTAAAAGTGTTATGGTTTATATTATATATATACATAAAATAAATAAACATACATACATATATATATACATACATATATATATATATATATATATATATATATATATATATATATATATATATATACACACACACACAGTATATGTATATATATTATATGGGTTTTTTGGTATATATATATGTGTATATATATATAAAATTCAGTGGCATCTCTTGCATATATTTTAGTCGTGTTGTGCTGCTAATCAGCGCTCATAGCAGAAGAGCATCCAAATCGTGGTTTATGTTTTTCACCTGTTCTTCTTTGAGATCATTACTTATATTAGACATTCCTCTCCCAACTTCATCTTCATTGGCCTGTTTCCTCCGTCCCCTGGTTCATTGAACTCTTGTGGGGTTTATTGCATGGCTTCTGGCCTTTTAGTGATACCTGTGATCACGCTTAGAATGTTGTGATACAAACAGGATTGTAGCTCTGGTCGGTTAAGGTTATTTTCTCTTTTATTCATGGCGTATTCGTTAGCCAGATTTTAGCTCTTGTTTGCAAATAGAGCCCAGCTCTTTTTCAGTTTTCTGGGCGTTGTGGAACCAAAATGGAATCGTTTTAGCTGATATTTGTCATGATTTCCTTTTTAGTAACACATGAACAGTGTATACTAACAACATTATACAACTTTTAATTAATTTTAAAAATTCACATATATACAGTAGGTAAACAGAGACGGGAAGATAGGTAGATAGGTAGAAGCCTTTTAAACATAACTCTTTTGCAAAAAGAAAAAATGGGCACATACTACTTCGAGGGAGAAGACGTAGGATTATTTCAACGGTACCTTTCTTCTAGGTGCGGAAAGCCTTGCCTTTGTGTATTATGTAACAGATCGGTAAACTTCAAGAACACATCAAGAGAATACCAGTTTTGCAAAATGAACGAAATGAGTGCCAGACGATGTGTATAATGGGAATTTTGATTACACACTGACATTGATACACACACACATATACACACACACATATATATACATACATATATGCATATATGTGCATGAATCATATGTAGGTAGGTATGTATGTAAACACATTTAAATAAACGTGTGTGTGTGTTTACGCTCATTGCTAAAGGTTTAGTATTGAAAGAATTCTTTTTAACGATTTAGTTGAGTCCACACAATAGGTATATTTTGTGATGTACACTTAATCGGATATAGGCTATCAGAGACCTTTTTGTTATTATTTTGACATTCGTATCTATAATTATCTTTTTGCAAAGACACTGGGGACTTTTGATATTTCTTCTTTTTTCCCCCTATAGCTAGGCTTTGGAATTCTTTCTCTGCTTCGGCTTTTTGCATTATAAAATTTTGTATCTGTTTCAGTGCCTTCGGGGTTTAGCCTACTCTTCTTATTCCGCCACTCTCTGTTTTCCTTCTGGTCTACGGTCTTCATATAATCAAACAACACGATTAATTTCAGATTTTCGACGGAATAGGGAACTTTAGAGAGAGCTTATGGAGATGTGCACATTTACTGCATTTGTAATAACTTTGATAATTGTGTGATTGGTTAAATACTCATTATATATTTCGCATGTTATTGATATTTTTTACCGTTTCTTCACGAGAATTTTACGACAGTGATCGAATGACCCTCTTAAATGTGCTATATCGTTAGAAATATACGTCAGTACTTTACAGCTAACAGTAGGTCTTTCGATAATAATACGACGAAATTGTAGCTCTTATCAGGCCAATGAATTCAGTTACAGTCACTTGCCTTCACTACCTCTTGAAGTGCTTGAGTTCAGAACAAATTCTTTCGGTAAATATGGCAGCTGTGCTTAGGGTCACTCCTTAACTCCTTACAAATTTGAGACGCCGGAAGGAATTCATCCGCGGTTGTTATTTCCCTTTCATTTCGTTTCCGTCATTGAGGCGTAAAGCGAGAGCATCAGCATCACCTCGGACAACATCCCGGGCCAATAAGGCATCAGGACCGCTCATCTGCTCTGCCATTGCCCGAGATTGCATCGCTCTCAATACCATAATCATCCGGTCATTGCAGCGACGCCAGAGACTATTCCATTTCACAGTCATTATGCCCCCCACTGACTGAGGTAGTCCCTGTAACTACGTTGTTTTTACTTTGTTAGTAACGTGTTGCGCTTCCATCTGTTTTCCGGAACTGTATAACTGTGTATATATATGTATATATACATGTATATACATATATATGTATATATTCATATATGTACACACACACATATATATATTTATTTATATGTATATGTGTGTGTACATATATGAATATATACATATATATGTTTATATATACGCATACATACATATGTACACACATACAGTGCATACATACATGTTTGTGTGCATGTGTGTATTTTTTACATGATTTATTGCAGCATTGATGAGTTTCTTAATCCACGAGAATAGTTTTTATTTTGACAAAAGTTTGTATATTTGAGTGAACTGAACAATGCGGATAGGTGGAATTTCCACTTGCGTTCTTATTAACACAATTGAATATCAACAAACAGTGCAATCTCGGATTCGTCGGTAATATATATTTTGATGCATTTGAAGAGTTGAGTCACACAGTTATTAATTGTTCCTCTGAGTTGCAATTTTTTGTGGCTCTTGTTTATCTACATAAGCTGATTTTTTGTATGCCGGCATCGTTGGCCATGCTATCTGTAACACCAGTTTGTCACATTACATCACTCCATCATTCACTTGAGGTTAACGAAGTTCTGTTCGATACCTAGTCGTTAAATAGAAAATCGGGGTCACAATTCTTAGCTTCGGTATCAGGGTCCTAACCGCGAAAACAAAGGTCCTAACCTTGAAGTGTCTGTGCCAAGAGGAGCTTATTAAATCTCTCTATTATCGGTCGTTTATTTTCGCCGCATTTCAATTTGGGTCTTTCAGTTCGCGCATGATTGTTTTTCAGGTCTTATCTTTGATTGGATCATAGGTAAATGTTCCATGTTTCCTTATAATTCTTGTTACTGACAACGAAAGAAAACGTTTTTGACATCGCTCTATAAAATAAAAATTAGTAAAAGGTACCCCATCTTTTCGTTGGGATATCTCTCTCTCTCTCTCTCTCTCTCTCTCTCTCTCTCTCTCTCTCTCTCTCTCTCAGCTAAATTTTTAAAAGGAATTAAGGTACACGAGGAAGGTTTGCTCTTTCATCGTTGCTTTATGAAGCTTTTAGGCGCTATCTAAAAGTCGTTTAATCCAACCTCCATTGTTTTTCTTAAACATCTAACTCCTCCGCCGCTCATCAGTGCCTTTTACCTGATTGGGAGTTAATGACAGGTGGGGCATGGTTCATTAACCATGGACAGGTGCACAATTGCCTCGCTTCTACCACCTTCCATAAAAGTTAGCCAAGAGCGAAGTGGTTCTCTCTCTCTCTCTCTCTCTCTCTCTCTCTCTCTCTCTCTCTCTCTCTGAAGGTGATGGTTAAGGGCTTTATTATTCTCACCTCTCCTTTTTTTATGATGTTGGAACAACTTGATTTTGACCATTTAACCGATTAAAATTATCAAAATTAGATATTATTATTATTATTATTATTATTATTATTATTATTATTATTATTATTATTATTATTATTATTATTATTCACAATCAGTACAGAGCTGGTTTCTTTCGCAGAAAACGAGAAACAAAAATAAACACATTAATTTTGAATCAAGATACGACCTTCGTTATGATTCCATTTTTTTATAATGAATATCGAGCAATGTTGTGTATAGGTATATACATACATGCATACTTACTACATATATGTATATATACACATATATATAATATATATATGCATACACAAACACACACACACACACACATATATATATATATATATATATATAATATTCATCCATACACACATAATTGTATATAGTATGTATGTATAAGTTTACATACCACACACACAAGCATAACTATATACTTATTCTGTATATACACATAAATATATTACATATTTGTATATGCACTTGTGTATGTATGTAAATACACCACACACACACACACATATATATATATATATATAGAGTATTTATATATATTTATATATATATATATATATATATATATATATATATATATATATATATATATATAGGAGGAGCTCTTGCGAAAATTCATATTTGATGTTGAATTTCTGCCAACTCAGATCCTTTGTTTCAAAGGATTACAGTTGACTTTGATTCCTTTCCTCTGGCACCACCAATAGGGCGGATGTATCTTTGGTTGAACTCTCTCTCTCTCTCTCTCTCTCTCTCTCTCTCTCTCTCTCTCTCTCTATATGTGTATATATGTACACACACACACACACACACATATATGTACACATATATATATATATATATATATATATATATATATATATATATATATATATATATATATATATATATATATATATATACATACACAGTGTGTGTATATATATTATATATACATACACAAATGTATATATATATATATATATATATATATATATATATATATATATATATATATATATATATATATTATATATATATATATATATATATATATATATATATATATATATATATATATATATATATATATATATAAGACATAAGTATATGTGTAAATTGGGCCCATTTCTAACAGTCAGTGTGCACACCTGTGTCGATTATTCACATGAATTGGTGAGGTAAAGTTGAGCTCAAAAAATGTTCGAATGTGAAATGCTTTTATTCGCAAGCTTTGAACGATGTTCTTCTTGAACTGATTATTTAACACTTTCTTCAAGTATTTGTCCGGTGAATTACAACTTCTTTACGAATGTTCTAATGTGAAAGTCCTCTGCTGCCATATCCTTGAGGTTGTTTCAGAACGTGGGCGTGTGACTGGCTGTAGGTGGTGTGAGGTTTTTGGGCGGGGTGGGAAAAGTGATGCAGAGGAGAGGGATGTGAAAGTTCGGGAGGGAGGGGGAGGAGGAGGAGTAAGGAAGAGGTGCTGAAAGGGTTTTAGCGTAGAGAGAGAGAGAGAGAGAGAGAGAGAGGGGGGGGATCCTAAGTATAAACAAAGCATTGAATGATCAGACTGGTTTCTTCGACACTTGCTCATCTCTGTTATCACCTCGGTAAAGTAAATTTTATTTTTAAAGTGATTATTGTATTTTATTTATAATATCGTTTAATTTTATAGTATATTTATAGATCTTGCCTTCAGTGTATTTAATTTATTCTGTATTTATAATTTCGAACACATTTATAACGGAAATAATAGACCTATTATAGTTTCGCACCTTAACAATATGGCGCACACTTGATTTTCTTCCTGGTGTAATATTTCCAATCTGATTTCATGAACGTCTTGTGCATTTTCCATGCTCCTCAGAAGGCATAATTGCGGTGTTGCGTCCACCGGGAGAAAAACTCGGCTCAGTGCGAGGCGTGATAACTCCTTGCATTTGTTTAGAACATATTTGGTTGGCACTTTCGGATCTCCAGTGCTTTGTATTAAAAGACTCAAGGTCAGAAATACTTACTGTACATTGAATGAAGATATATTTCTTTGAGAATCATTTACAGAAGAAAGTAACTTGATTACTGTCTTGAGAAATTTGATGTATGTAGTGCATCAGGCATAGTATGAAACCCATAGACTCAACAGATTGGACTGCTCCTAAACAAGAAGTGAATACGTTTTTGCTACTTTTGGAAATAAAAATGTTCAACATTACTCATTGCACACACTATATATATATATATATATATATATATATATATATATATATATATATATATATATATATATATATATATATATAAATTATATATATATATATATATATATATATATTATATTTATTTATTTATTTATTTATTTATTTATTTAAATGACATATATGTGTGTGTGTTTGTATACACAGACATGTTTTATTTTCAACATTGAACCTTTCATATCTAACGGCCGAATCGTGGATGAACTCCGTTATCGGTTAACTTCCAGAGGATGTCGCTTCACTCCCCTACACAGGAGAAAGAGAGTGAACTTGAAAGTCCTCTCAGTAAGAACTTCTAGCGTTCTTACTGTTGGCTGTTTTGTCTGGACTTTGGAGGGAAACAAGTCTGCTCTGACAGAATAAATTAGAATTTATATTTGTCACTAAAGTACTTACATTTCCATCCCTCTGATGAGTGTTGAAGAGGCTGTTGGATTAGGAACCTCATCCCCAGTTAACGTTCAGAAACTTACAGTACATCATACCCTAGTAGTGTGGAGTGAACAGCATTGGCTTATACATTGAGGTTCGAATAGTCAGCAAATTGGGGAGTAATAAGTACTGAAGAACTTCTGCCTGCATAACCGCATGAAATGGATGGAAATTTGAATTTCAGTTCCACCGGAGGGTGGGTTACTGTGGGCACATATAATAATAACAACTGCTGTAATGATCCCGGTAGCTGTCACGTCGTATAAAAATTTCAATCGGACGGTTATTAAGAGACGTTGGAAGTACTCCTGGGTATGCCCTATTGTGTGAGACGAGTCTTGGCAAATTGTGGGCCATTGGAAAAGAAAGAGAGAGTATCTAATATTATTCCTTTTAGGGAGAAGTGTAACTCCTGGGCTGTTGTCTTACTTTCGAGACTGGAAAAATTAAAGCGGGGTCCGAGAAGTAAAGGTACGCTAAAAAAAATTCTAATCAAAATGTGGCTGAAGTGTTTTTCTTGTTCGTGAGGGAAGGTCGATTAGTCGTTACCTCGCTTAAAAGAGCGAGATATCAGCTCGTAGTAAATTATTACGTCGAATTCCAGGAGGAGGAAGTTAAGGCTACACAATGGAAAACTGATATAGTAGTGCGTGAGCACGCCTGCGTGTGACAGTCAGAAACTCGAAGTTGTAGAGGTCAGAAGCTCAGTCACCTGTACCTAGATATTTTCTCAAAAATTCGGAAAGAATGAGCTGAAAATTCATCGGACCATTCAAAGGGCATTTCTCGCCCCTGTGCATATCACCGATTTGAATACCTTCGCGCTATCTTCCTGATGTGGTGGCAGTGACATTTGTATTTCGTTACTTCTTTGAAAAATTTATGTAAATATATAGGCTAGTGTCGAGAGCACAGGTTCAGTTTTATTACTTGCATGATCACCATTATCAGTGTATTTTATTTCCTTTGGTTTTACGACGGCAATTATATTTAGGCCCTCATACTCTTGCGTCAGGTTTCTTTTAGCCTTGGCCGTGCGTGAT
>NC_089787.1:46644103-46661603 GCF_040412425.1 Macrobrachium rosenbergii
CGTGTGCGCGATGTGTAAAAACAAAGGCTAATGGGACTGGCATTCAAATAGCAATTTCTAGGCCAGTCACGAAGACTGGAAAAAATGACAGAAGTACTATACTTGTATCTTAAGGTAGGAAGTTTTGATAAGAATCAGAAAGAGACAAACTGGAATTGAATTCCAGTACTTTGCAGTAAAAGGAAAGCATTATTCATTGATTCATGTCATCCGATGTACGGTTCCCAAAGGATTGAGAAACTGGGTGAAAGTAAGATCACTGATCATAAGAATTGCCTTGGATTCAGTTCCATCAAGGGAAGACAAAAGCTACAAGAACGGGTAGCACTCCAATACAGCAGCAATGCACGAAACTGGGCTGTAAGTTCTGAGTAGGAAAAGAATTTACAGCATCTAAACAATACATCCATATTTTTTGGAATCGTATTGATAGGGAGAGTCTCAGTAAAGCCTGCATCAAGAATAATTGTAAATTTGAATTATAGATGATGTAGAGAAACAGGATAAACGCAATGAATTTGAATAAGTTACTGGATCCTTCATTCAGACAACCTGACAGAAGCGAAGTTATTAGGTGAGGATAGGGTAGCTGGAGACCGATGGGTAGTCAACAGGAGATGAAGGAAATTAATTAAAGGAGAAATGTATAATGAGGTAGAGTGGATAAAGTCACAGGTAAAAGGGAAGGAAGAATAGGTAAAAGAACACAACCCATTAGAAACGTGCATGGAATCAGATGTTGTGCCATCAACAGCGAAAGATAAAACGATTGGATAAAAAACTAGAAATAAAGTTACGGAGGAAGGATTGGGCTAGAATTGGGAGGTTTAACTAACAGCCTGTGACAAACTAAAATTCCCTGGCTATGTCAAAAGTGACGACAAATAATGCTCTCAAAATCCAGTAGAGAAGTGTATCTAACATCATTGAGATAGGAAATAAGGCTTGCCATTAGATCTTGCCTTACAGAAATCTTACTGGTGATTAGGAAGAAGAGGGTTAGATGAAATATATTTAAGAAAGTGGAAAATGAATTAGTTTAAGAATACTTCAGCAGGAGGTACTGTATATGGCGGGAGGGTGAAAGCTGAAATGAACAGAACGATAACTATTGTTAGAGACTGGCTTGACCAAGGTGTGCCAGTTTGCTTACAAGCTTAATGATGAATCTGGCAGTGGAATACGATTCAGGACAGATTCCTTGCCAGTCTTTAAAAATACAAGAACCCTTCGGACCTTACTAGAGCAAGCTGTAGGTCCACCAGGAAGGAGCAGAGAAGGAAAGTTGGAGCATTTTCTGTTGCATAAGGAAGAGATAACAGTGGTTAAGAACACCGGATCCCTTTGTATTTATGAAAGGAATAACAGCACGCGAATGTTACCTGAACCTCAGTAAATAGAATTTCATCAAAATCTTTCTACCTGCATTTATATTTACATATATTTTCATAAAGCTGTTTCTTGCCATTAAAACGAGTAATAATTGTGGTTTTTCTTGTCAGTGTTCACCTTCAGGGTAATATTTGCGAGAAAAGTCCATCGAAAAGAGTTCCATTATATTTTTTCCATCTGCATCCGACCTGAAAAATGGTGGTGAATAGAGATTACTTGCGGAAGGAAGGAAGAAAAGGGAAGGTCGAGAGGCGTAATGTCATTCATTTTTATTCATGAGGAGGCCTTTTTCACTGTCATTATGCATTGAGTATGAATTCATTAGAATATTAACCCGAGTAGGGTTCATGAATAGGTAATTTTGCCAGCGATGGAGGAAGCTCTTTTTCCGCTTGGTACGAGAGAGAGAGAGAGAGAGAGAGAGAGAGAGAGAGAGAGAGAGAGAGAGAGAGAGAGAGAGAGAGAGAGAGAGAGAGTTGTGGGTGTAACCAGTAATATTAAAGAGACGTTAGATGTTAGGATAATATAAAATAATGTTTATAGAAAGCACACACAAACATACATACATACATACATACTGTGTGTGTGTGTGTGTGTGTGTGTGTGCGCGCCATGATGTGGACAAGTAGCCGTTCGTCTGGTGAAGGTGGCTTCAGAGAATAATAAAGGTCGCTGCACTTTCATCGTCTAACGGCTAGATTATATACAGTACATATATGCTGTATACATTAGAAAGTGACGACATACACTGACAAACGAAAATGCGAATTTTTGAAAGAGTAAACAAATTATCAGAATAATTGAAATATCGGTAGAAAGAGGAAGAAGGAAAGAAAGAAAGAAATGGCGGACATAGGGTTGGGCAGAAGGAAATAGCCCCACTCACTCTGGTGACATACTGACAGAGAGCAGATTTGAATCTGAATAAACCGGTTGTTACGTTCATAATGATTTGCATGGTAATTGCAACGTATGGTTTAGGATGACATTTGGAGTTCCGCTCTCTCTCTCTCTCTCTTTCTCTCTCTCTCTCTCTCTCTCTCTCTCTCTCTCTCTCTCTCACTGTATTTGCGAGATATACTATGTGAGTATGTTTCACTTGTACTGGCGATCTGATTAATTTTTGTGTTGAGTCTCATAAATACTTGTTGGAAGTTAAAATTTTTTTCGCCTAGTTTATGGTTCTTCCATCCTAGAAGAATTGAACTAACGCTTTGTCGTAGGAAGGTGTGCACGTCAAGACTTAGGATCACCTGTCCCCTCGGTCAGTTTATGGGTTTATGGGGATTGAATCATTTTAGAAATCCTTCAGTTCATTATGTGCCACATGTCATATGCTAGCGTAATCGGTAGAGCTCTGGACGTGGTATCGCCATGTCATGTAAAATTGACCCCTGAGGAATTATTTGTGAACGAGAAGCAGTGAGAGTGCTTTCTTTATGTATTAACTTAACATTTGTTCATGAGGCAGTAAATGAGGTTGTATTATGGCCTTAATTTTTTATCCATATTCGTTTACATTACATGTTCCTTGAAACCAGGTGTAGAGAAAAGAATTTTGTTACCAGTATATTTGGTAGTGGAATGAACTACTTTATAAATCATTTTTCTGGCCTTGTGACAGCCTTGTTATTTTACATATTCTTATTTTGTCCAGAAAGAAAATGTTGGTGAATGCAAAGGAAATTTAAAAATAACTATCTTACATGGAACCATTCAAGGTCAGGGTGAAGAAAGTAAACTTGTGAATCTGGAAGGGAAATGTTGATGTTGATTGCAAGTGAAAGAAAATGTTAAAGCTGTTGGGGTGAATTATTAAATGGTATACATGCCGGAGGAGGAATTGAAAGCATGTTGAGTGCGAAGATACATAGAAGTAGTCAATAAATAGTTTAGTGTATGTGAAAGGAGGGTCAGAGTATACTTGCTGCTCGATGGTTTGCTCATGTCGGAAGAAAGGACGACCATCATTTGATAGAAGAGAGTTTATAGTTCGAAAAAGAGAAGACGAGGAGGGGGAGGGTAGGGTAATATGGTGTATATATATATATATATATATATATATATATATATATATATATATATATATATATATATATATATAATATATATATATATATATAAATAAATATAAATCAACACACAATCACGCGTGGAACAGAAATAAATTTATTTCTGTTCCACACGCGATTGTGTGTTGATTATTTCTATTTTATTCACTCAGAAGGGATAATTCGAATGAAATGCTGTCAATTGGGTCATTGCTGAGTCGGGAAGTTGGGGAAAACTCGCTGGTATGCAAGCAGTTAGCTTGCCCAGGTAATTCCTTGGGTTCAGTTGCTCTCAGGTTCCAATTTCTTTTGACTTGTATGGCCTAGTGGGCAGCGCCCTTGCCTTTCAATTGAAAGACCTGGGTTTGATCCTGATGTGAGTCAGAAATTTATATATATATATGTGTGTGTGTGTGTGTAGCCAGTATTATATATTATAAATATATGTGTACATATACAAAGATATGTGTGCCTTGCACACAATCACACACATATATATGTTCATGTAGGTCAAGGGCAGGTACATAGAAGCAGATGACACAGTAAACCATTTATTCCAACGTTTCGTGATTATCAGTCACATCTTCAGGGATTTCTACAGTAATAAAGCACAATGTATAAATATTAGATAATAAAAAAAAGGAAAACTTAAAAAAAATTTTTTTAAATACAAAGTTAAATTTTTTTTAAAATACAAAGTGAACTAAAACTCACAAGGACAGAACATAAAAGATCTTAGATTGATGAGGAAGCACATGCTTAAACAGATGTATTCAGAAACAAAAGACTTAAAACAAACAAGATATTTAATACAGACAAACTTAAAAACATCTGATACTGACCTGCTGTTCAGAGGCTAAGAACAAACTAAGAATATAATATACAAAGATTTTTCCAGGTAGGCGGAGAGTTAAGATGAATATAAGGGTACAGCGGTCGTTTGACAATTCAGTGAGGGAACATGTTGTTTAATATTTAATGTTTCCAGAATGAGTAGTTTATGCGAATTGCTTGTGTGTCCAATAATTTTAAATTTTCATATCTGATTTCTGTTTTGCATTTGATGATATGATTAGGTATGTTAGAAGATTCTGGATTAGCTAAGTGGCATCCCGTTCTATAACTAACCCAACACTACAAAACTCGTTAAGTTGTCCGAAAGCTTTTGTTTACAGGTAATTTCGTGGTGTAATAAGAGCTGTGTTGGACCCTGTCTATTTTTAATGGCATACTTTTTAGGCAAATTGAGAGGATGGCCATGGGTTCTCCTCTCGGATCTTCATTCACTAACATCTTTGTGTTCCCTGGAGGAGCGCATTCTCGATGGCTTATCGTCCTCTATTTGATGCTAGGTTTGTAGACAACACTTTAATTTTATTTAGAGAGGACC
Source organism: Macrobrachium rosenbergii (assembly GCF_040412425.1). Classification (NCBI taxonomy): domain Eukaryota; kingdom Metazoa; phylum Arthropoda; class Malacostraca; order Decapoda; family Palaemonidae; genus Macrobrachium; species Macrobrachium rosenbergii. The sequence goes on from NC_089787.1 coordinate 46,648,937, forward strand.
ACGATGCTGAGCGCTCTTAGAATTTTCTAACTCGTATCATCATAATATCACCTTCACCACAGAAAAAGAACATGACTCAAAATTAGCATTCCTAAACATACTTGTAACTAAAGATAACAATAGGTTCAGTGCCTCTGTATTTAGGAAGAAAACTTTTACCTCGGGTTCCAATTTCTATAGCTTTTGCTTTTTCAATTTTAAATTAAACTCTGTTCACACCCTTTTACGTCGTGCTAATACCCCTTACATTAGACTGGGCCCTCTTTCACCAAGAAATCGTCTTTCAAAAACAATACTTCTTCTATAACTGTTTCCCTGCTCACATCTACAGGATTCTTGAGAAACTGCTTAATAAAAAATTGTCCAACAGACCTAAGAGTTCTGACATACCAAAGCTCCCGCTATACGCAACCTTTCCTTTTGTATATGATGGCTCCTTTCGCAAGAATTTCATTAAGACTTAAAAAATATATAGGGTGCATTGATCTCAAGTTAATACCTAAGAATCCAAAAAATATCGGTTCTCTTTTCAGATTCAAGGATCAGCTACCCCCTTTGATGTCGTTTGGTGTTGTCTATGAATACAGTTGTCCGAGATGTAATTTTGGAAAATAGATCGGATCCACCAGGCAGCTTCACAGGGTGAAGGCCAATTCCCACAGGAGGGTTAGTTATAGAACGGGATGCCGCTTAGCTAATCCAGAACCTTTTAACACACGTAATCATATTATCTAATGCAAAACAGAAATCAGATATGAAGATTTTAAAATTATTGGGCATACAAGCAATTTGCAAAAACTACTCATTCTGGAAACATTAAATATTAAACGTCTTCCCTCACTGGATTGTCAAACAACCGCTGTACCCACAGATTCTCTGCCTGCCTGGAAAAATCTTTGTATATTATATTTTGAGTTTATTCTTATCCTCTGAACAGCAGGTCAGTCCCCAGTGTTTTTAAGTTTGTCTGTATTTAAGTACGTTGTTTGTTTTAACGCTTTTTTTTCTGAATATATCTGTGTTTAAACATGTGCTTCCTCATCAAGCTAAGATCTTTTATGTTCTGTCCTTGTGAGTTTTAGTTCACTTGTATTTATAAAAAAAAGATTTAAGTTTTTCCTTTTTTATGATTTAATAGTTATATATTGTACTTTATTATTGTAGATATCCCTGAAGATGTGACTGAGAATCACCAAACGTTGGACTGTGTCATCTGCCTCTATGTACCTGCCCTTGACCTGGATGAATGTAATGTGTTCGCCTTTGACCCTTGTTATATATATATATATATATATTACAGTCAATATGCGTAATCAGTCAACATGCGTAATCAATCATTACGCGTAATGACAAATTTCAGTCATCACGCGTAATGCACTTAGTGGACATTTGATCCCCAGGAGCTAGTACTAAACACGGCGAAACATTTGAACCACCTAGGGACTAGTACTAAACCCGGGTTTAAACAGTCCCTGTAGGTGACTCAAATGTTTCATAAATGTTTAGTACTAGCTCCTGGGGGATCAAATGTCCCTAAGTGCATTACGCGTGATGACTGAAATTTCAGTCATTACGCGTACTGACTGATTACACATGTTGACTGTAACATATATATATATATATATATATATATATATATATATATATATATATATATATATATATATGTATATATATATATATATGTATATGTATATGTATATGTATATGTATATGTATGTGTATGTGTGTGTGTGTGTGTGTGTATGTATGTGTGTGTGTGTGTGTGTGTGTTGGTTTTCATTTAGTAGGACTCTTCCTCAAACTGGGGTCAAGGGAAAAGGAAAACAGTAGTTATCGCCTCTTTCATTCTTCTAACTGTAGTCGGTTCATCTGTCCACCCACGGGTGATGTGGTACAAGCGCATGGGTAGCTTGTGACTGGCTAGACAGTCAACCTTCCCGATATCGTTGGCTTATTATAATAAACATATATTAAACTATCTTCGGTAACATCTTTTGGTTGTTCATATATACATAGAACCCTCGCCCCTTCTTCAATAAATTATAAGGACGCCGATTTGTACCGATAATGTACCAACGCAAGCACACGAAAGATGATATTGTATCAAACAGTCACTCCTATCATTCACAAACGAACGATTCGTTTTCAATAATTTTTTATTTATCTCATTACAGTATAGCACAGGCTACGCTTAGACTTGTGCTCACAAACTGTTCAAATTATAAGATTTCCTTATCATTCAAACTTTATTCTATGTGCAGTTTCATTGCATGCATAGAAAGATAACTTTATAATGATATCAAAGTGTTATCTACGTCTGGACACTGGAAAAAAACTTGAATATTGTTTACCGCCATGAAGCATGGGTCAGTGAAGCCGAGCCTCTGCTACTGATTCACCAGGTATTTTATTTTACTGGCCCTCTTTTAATCACACACTCATTCCATTTCGGTCAAAATTACCTTTTTATTGTAACCTTTATTAAGTCGTTCTCTCCAAGCATCGTTCCAATGCCCAACAGTGAAAAGAATATGAATGTATAGGTTAGACTTCTGTGCCGCATGTATGTCATCAACACTCGCAAGGATGACGGGGACTAAATGGGATTTCAAATTTTTGTTCGATAAATTATTTAGCTAAACAGTCCAAAAAGTGCCCAAGCACTTAGCTGTTATGCAATTTGTATGCTCAAGAAAATTAGATGAATATGCCGTCATGCCATGAAGTAACTGGAATTTCCAGCCTTCCAGCCAGTACTTCAATGGCTGCTCCATTCACCTCCCCTGGCGCCAAAGAGACAGCAACATTTTATCCTATTTCGAATATACCCCGTATGGGGGCAGTGCCATCAGTTCACCTCATGCGGTGTACTATAGGCATTACTTAAGGTTTTTTGCAGCGTGCCTTCGGGCCCTAGCTGCAACTACTTTCATTCCTTTTACTATACCTCCATCCGTAATCATTCTTCCATCTTACTTTCCACCCTCTCCTAACAGTTGTTTCTTAGTCAACTGCGAGGTTTTCCCCCGTTACACCTTTCAAACCTGTTGACCGTCAATTTCCCTTTCATCGTTGAATGACCTCATAGTTCCCAGCGCTTGGTCTTAGGTCTGAATTCTGTATTCTGTTCTATTTCGAATATTTACTTACTCATGTAATTTACATGCAAGAATTTATTGAAGTACCTTTTATTCGTACTCGCCTAGCCAGATGTCTATTTTTTTTTTAACCTACGAGATAAAAAATAATGATTTACAGCTCATTGTACGTTTGCATTTTACTTGATTAGGTTGTTTGTTACTAGCTCGTCATTTGTGTGCTTTTGTTGTTATAATGCCGATACAAACCGGCATGTTTATGATTTAAATAAGAAGGGTGTTAGGGTACTTGGTGTATATAAGCGTTCAGGTGTATTACGGAAGAAATATTTTGCATCATTATTACAGTATGCCAACGATACCAGAGACATTTGATTTCAGCCAACCGAGAGTTAGCTATGCGTATCGCCACATCGACCTAAAACCTACGTTAGTGAGTGGAATGAAATAGACTAAAGTGAATTAGGAATGGACATCTGTTAGAAAACTAAAGAAAACATTTGTCTCCTTAGAATACGTATTCGTATCTTGCATCTTTAGGAAACTTTCCTTTCCAAGTGTTTTAAACAAATATAAAGATACTAAAATTTTAGCAAGGTTTTAGCCAGTCAGTACTCTTAACCGAACTCTCCGTGAATTGCGTGGGGGCATTATTTCATCATTTATCTCGTTCGGTTGAACAAAACAAGACAATGGGCTGTCAGTTACGGGCTCTAATGAATGTGATTAAGCAGGACGATAAGCGCTCCATTATGACATACATAGGCGTGGCCACCACGGGAAGGCGAGAACTCTCTCTCTCTCTCTCTCTCTCTCTCTCTCTCTCTCTCTCTCTCTCTCTCATGTAGCGGGTTTGTTATTCGTGTCATTAATTTCTCTACAGAAGTGTTAGATTTTATCTTAATTTTTATGTATAGTTACGAATGCATGAAATATGAATCATAGCTGTAATTATATGATACGCTTTAGTGACAGATACGTAACAAGTTAAATAGAAAATCTCTCTCTCTCTCTCTCTCTCTCTCTCTCTCTCTCTCTCTCTCTCTCTCTCTCTCTCTCTCGCTGAGAACGAGAACATAACCAAAATTAATTTTGCTTTTATAATCTCTTGAAGTTGATATCCACAAATTATACCCGTTATGACTTCTCTCTCTCTCTCTCTCTCTCTCTCTCTCTCTCTCTCTCTCTCTCTCTCTCTCTCTCTCTCTCTCTCGCTGAGAACAGCTGTAAATTAATTTTTGATAATCTCTTGAGTTGATATCCACAAAAATTATAACATACTTTCTCTCTCTCTTAAATTAATTTTGCTTTTATAATCTCTTGAAGTTGATATCCACTCTTATCTCTTATATCTCTCTCTCTCTCTCTCTCTCTCTCTCTCTCTCTCTGAGAACGAGAACATAACCAAAATTAATTTTGCTTTATAATCTCTTGAAGTTGATATCCACAAAATTATACCCGTTATATACTTTCTCTCTCTCTCTCTCTCTCTCTCTCTCTCTCTCTCTCTCTCTCTCTCTCTCTCTCTCTCTCTCTCTCGCTGAGAACGAGAACATAACCAAAATTAATTTTGCTTTTATAATCTCTTGAAGTTGATATCCACAAAATTATACCCGTTATATACTTTCTCTCTCTCTCTCTCTCTCTCTCTCTCTCTCTCTCTCTCTCTCTCTCTCTCTCTCTCTCTCTCTCTCTCTCGCTGAACATAACATAAAATTAATTTTGCTTTTATAATCTCTTGAAGTTGATATCCACAAAATTATACCCGTTATATACTTATTGTTCGGAATCAGCAGATCCAAATCATGTCAAGGTCTGTGAGCATGGGAACAAAAATGAAAAATAGGGAATCTGTTTTTTAGACTTTCCTTCATAACAAGGTTCACATACATTGTTCTTTCGCTTGAATGCGATCTGAGAAGCCAGTGAAAACCTTGCTTTGTACTATGTGATTATATTTATAGCTCTTGAGTTAATTTGGGCACTGTTATTACTCCTATATAGTTCAAGAACCTAATGTGCGAAAATGCATTTGTCATGTCTTTTAATTTGACATGATTCATTATTGTTGCCTGTTAATTTGTTGAGCAATATTGGGCCTGTCTAGTACTTGGACACATGACCATTAGTGAATGCCAGACTATTGGCCCATGAGCTTCCATGTCCATTTCCAAAACTTGCAACAGCCCGTAGGAATCTGGTGAAAGTGATTTTGTTGGAAATGTAATTTAACTACTCATTTATGCAAGTTTGAATACTCTAATTTATGGATGCCAATAAAGGTAGGTATTCTTCCACGTTATTAAAAAGCTATAAATATAAAAAGCACAACTTATTTTTAGGTTAATTGACAGTAAATAAGTAAGTGTGGCCCCTCCGTGCGCAAAAATATGACGAAGTATTTTGATTTTAAATTTTATGTTTTTATTCATATTTATATATTTCACGCAGCTTTGGGTGGAGCTGTCAGGCATATTTTTCCACAACAACTAAGGTCAAATATTCAAGTTACTCAAAATATGGAGAATTTTATTGAGTGTATTTCCAAAAGTTTATTGCCGAAGTTTGCTGAGATGATAAAGAAATAGATGGTCTTCATGAAGTTGAGTCTTATATCAAGTGAGAGAAATTTTTATTCTGTATGATTACTCGCAATGAATTAAATTATCTGTAGCAAGTAATCATTATCGTAATTACTTCGGTGATTTCACTGTCATTAATCTCCATTGACGCTGTGTGCAGTTCTGTTTCTTTACCTACAGATGCTATTTCTCGTATCAACAAGAAATAAGAGCAAATTCTCAGTTGATTTATTTCCTAGGTTATTCTTCAAGTTGGCCGGCCATGACTGACTTTGAGGAAGTGATCTTACCTGCTGACCTCGAAAAAGGCTGCCTGTTGTGATCAAGCATGTACAACTACAGACCATTTTAATTGATTTGTGATTCAGAGAAACCGATACAATTCTGGTCTTGATCACTTCTCCAGCGACTACGTTCTCTCTCTCTCTCTCTCTCTCTCTCTCTCTCTCTCTCTCTCTCTCTCTCTCTCTCTCTCTCTCTCTCCATGGTAAATATTTTTTTTGAAATGTCGTAGTTTTCTGACTCGAGTTTTATTTAGTATTCTAGAACGTTGCCATTTTTAACATAGTCGATATATGCCCTTTATAGCAAAGTCGACCTAACAGTAAGATGTTTAGAAATATTCCTGCGTTTATCAGGTACTTGAGATCCAGAGTAAATTATAATAAAACCCCATTGAACATTTTGCATAGGTTTCTTCTCTCTAGTTATTTGTTTATCATGATATAAAAACTGAATCCTTATCCTTGGCGTATTTTATTAAAATATTAAGTCTTAGACCTCTGATTTATGGATGTATATCATATTGTGTGAGAACTTTCCGTTTACTACCCTAATGGTTAGATTTAAGATATTTATTTATTTGTTTATTTATTTATTTATGTATGTATTTATTTGCTGTTTTACTTATATTATCTTGTCATCGAGTAGATAGCTCCTAGATTCGGATGCATAGAATATGTAGGAATGAGCAAGGCTGGAAGTGTTCGGTTGGAGAATGAGGCCAAATCACTTTTGTCCAGTAACTTTAAAGTGTCCGGATTTTCTGGAAATCAGGAATTATTTCTTTGGCATTTCATCGGTATTGGGCCTTTTGCTGGTGAGGCAAACTAGACTTGTATGGCCCCTTGACTTGTTCCGTGCGAATATATACTATTAAGGAGTCATAATAATCAGTGTTTTTATATAAAAAAAAAAAAACTCGTGAAAAGACTTGCATCTGACGTTTTCTTAAGCAAGCATCAAGCGTTAAGAACAGCTATAAGCAGACAGAAAGGTAGTGATGGGTGGACGCAATAAATAAGGATTAAAGTGGACGAAAGCAACAATGCCGATAATTTCGCAGAGAGAGACATTTATTGTGAGGCGTTTGGCCCTGACGAGGGTCATCATCTTCTCCTTCGCCTGGAAGAGTAATGGCGGTGCATCACGCACGCCTCCTCCGAGATTAATTTGGTCCTTTATTAGAGCAAATGGAAAATGTTCTCCTCCGTTTGATCTTTTATCCTCTCAGTTAACTGCTGACAGAGAAATATAAGCAGATTTTTGCGCATGATTTGTCATGAGTCGTTACATTCATAAGAAGTAGTTAAGTATACCTTAGTTTAACCAGACCACTGAGCTGATTAACAGCTCTCCTAGGGCTGGCCCGAAGGATTAGATTTGTTTAACGTGGTTAAGAACCAATTGGTTACCTAGCAACGGGACCTACAGCTTATTGTGGAATCCGAACCACATTATAGCGAGAAATGAATTTCTGTCACCAGAAATAAATTCCCCTAATTCTTCATTGGCCGGCCGGAGACACGAACTCGGGCCTAGCAGAGTGTTAGCCGACAGCTCTACCGACTCGCCGAACGAGGAACTACACTCAAAATAAGGGCAGCAACGCGTTCGGTTCACCACGGGTCTCCGGAGGAGTGAAGGTAGGCAACGCATATCTTGGCCATTACTTGGATGGGTGACGTGAACGAAAGCCAGTCGTTGTTGAGGCGTTATCTTTCGCTGAGACACGGGCACTGGACCAGCAGCCTCATTACAAGGATCATTGCATGGGAAATTTGCAGTAAAGTGAGAACTGCTGTGGTTAAAAATTAGCATATAGAAGCCAACAGAGTAAATGTCAACAATATTTATAACAGGTCCTTGTGCCGGAGATCATCTTCAGTGTCTAGGTATTTGGATTCATTAAAATTACCCACGAGAGAGGTTGTCCCGGTGTATTCGAGTTCGTTCGTTCTTCGGTGCAGGACAGTTTTCTTACAACGCTTTTATTTTCACTTTTCCGGCCTCCTATTCGTGTTGCACCTCTTAATTTTAAGGCCCATTGCTGTGAACTAGGTATATCTTTTTTTTTTTTTTTTTTTTCATCTTAAAGGTGGAGTAGTGAGTGTATTGAGAGTGTGTGCCACCACATCTGGGAAGTAAAGTCCGGTAGTCTGTTGTTTCAGAGCTGGAAAACTTGTGAAATGGTGAACCACGAAACCTCCAAGGAGGTGGGCTGTCACCAGTGGAAAATCCTGAAGCCCCCTCGTTTTGGACAACTGAAGTTTGTTGCATTATGTATTGTTAATTGAACTTGATAACTGGTGGACATTTGTGTGACTTTGAACTTTAGTCTAAAATCTTATTCCTCTCGAAAGCTGATTAGCATTAGATAGATTGTTAATGCTGCTGTAGTCATTCAGGATGTTCTAGCTTTTGTTTTACTCTGATAACTGTACATTTTGCATACACATTTATTAAGACGTTTCTGGTGGGAACTCGCTCCCTGCATTTCTCAAAACAGTGATTTTAAAAAAGCGCTTTGTATCGGAAAAGTGGGAAGTAAGGTTTACATACCACCATTGAGAGCTGAAATACAATGATATACAATAAACCGAGACAACCAGAACCCGAAGTCTCCTGGATGTGGATGTAAAGGAACTGCAGAGAGACCAAGGTTCGGCAGATCTTTGCTCGCGATAACCTAAAAATAGATACTCTAAATGCGTTCGTTATTCTAAGGCAGACTTCATCGAAATGGTACTTTGACACAGTGTACAAGACACCTTCCACTAATTTTTGGTAATATAGTGCATTGTCAAATGGTTTTAGTTAAGGCGTTTGCTCTTGACACACTTGGTATTGCCAAGCACCGCCTTTATCCCCATTCCGTCCCTTCGTCTCCCTCCTCCTCAGCCCTCCCTCAACCCACTTTCCTGCACTCCACATCTCCGCCACCCCCCTTCCTGTCAATGGGGGATAGCGGACGTTCGTTTGCGTAGATTAGTCCTGCTGATTCAGGCGACTTTGCCTTTAAAAGTCAAGAGCAAACGCCTTAACTAACACCAGTTGACAAAGCACTATATTATCAAGAATTAGTGGGAGGTGTCTTGTACACTGTCAAAGTACCATTTCGATCAAATAATTAGTTTGAAAGACATTTGAGAAAAACGATGACTCGCGGTCCCTGAAATAGATAGTAGGCAGGCTCAGTTCTCTCTTCAGTCATTTCTGTTGATATCGGGAGACAGTTTCACTCAGGTTGTGCCATATTTCGGGTTCATCGTTAGTCGTCAGGCACACACTACCATTTAATTGTTCCTTCTTCATGACAGTGTTCGTTGATAGTGCATGTGTGTGTGTGTGTGTGTGTGTGTGTGTGCGTGCGTGCAAGCGCTGGGATGTCCTTAGTGGGATTTCAGGAGTAATGTTCTTAGCTGAAGAAGGTAAATGATTATTTTATTAGACTCCTGACTTATTTTAATTCACTTACCATTATATCCCTTAGTTATTGGTTCCTTTCCTCTGTGCAATATATAAATATCTTTGTGCACGTACAGTATTCTCCCACGTAAACACTTGCAGGAGTATACTCTTGCAGCACACTTCCAGGTATTTTAATGCATGGTAAGTCAGACCTCTGAAACAGTCTTTAATTGCCTTTGCTTTCACAAGTTCTTCGAAAAGTCCGCCTAATGTGTTTGACGTATTAATAGGAATTGATATCATCTAATTGGAGCCATAAACGAGATCGCAGGGCATCCAGCTCTCTCGACGCAGGTTGCGTCAATTAATTAAAGCCGAAATGAATACGGCCGTCAGTCGGGGTGGTAATATATGCAAGCAAATTGCCATCATTTGATATCGGTAGTCGCCGTTATTGGCTCCCATGTATAGAGAACCCCGTCGATGTGTAAGCCGCGCGATGTGAACACCCTGCATTTAATCGAGCAATTATTCTCTTTAGAAAATCATTCGGGTGCTAATTTATTGCGGGGAGTTCTGGGTCACTGACTTCTGCTGCCTGAGTAAGATTGCATGCTGCTTCCGAAAATTTATACGTGCAGATTTCAGTGGGGAATGAAAGGGGACGGTGGAGCGTTTTAGTTTCTTCTTCATTGAAGGCGAATCTAGGTCATAATAGTCAACAATTTAAGTTTTTTAGCCCTTTCTTATCGCGAGCCTTCTTTTAAATCGTGTAATTCAAGGCTTGCTTGAAGTCGAACCTTTTGTGGTTGCAGAGTCGCGGGGAAAGTCATATTCGATGTTCAGTTCTTGAAGGATTTCTTTGTTCTGATATTTTAGCGCACGGGTCACCCTGTTTTATTTTTCGTGTCTGCTATTCGTAGTGCGGTTTCAATATAATTTTTGTTTCTTGTGCGCAGTGTAATTGTTTATCATCCAGCAACCGGTCTCGGCAAATGATAGAAGCCCCCTCCACACTTGAGTTTGGCAATGCCACACGTACTGCCTGAAATTCGAAAAGTGGAGGATTAACTTGATTGATGAATCCTGAACATCTTTCTCTTCTAGAATGAGGAATTGTCTGTTACTCTGTATGTCATACGTTATCTAAATTACTGCTATTAAAAGCCAGGTTTGTAGACCTAAAAAAAATCCGTCAACTCTGTTTTCTTGCAGTTACCAAACTTGACTTGGACACTGGTGTATATGTCGGTCTCGTATGATCTTTAAAGAAACATATTTTATCTCCACTTATTTAGTGTTTCTTCTTTTGATGTTCCTCCTAAGAGTTGGTTTTGTGGCTTAAGGATACCTGTTTAGTGAAAACGGGTATCGCTCAATAGGAAATGCCTCCTGGTTCAGTGACTGAGTTTCGAAGTCACCTGGAACTAGGTTCCTCATATCGCAAAACACGTTGTGGAAAGGTAAAAGTAATTTTCGCACCTGTAGAGTCTTCTGCAGACAGGTAGGCTATATATTGCTTCGTTTATTATCATTTTATCAAGCATACTTGGACATGCCACGAGTCGGCCATATACTCCATTATGCCGTACAGTAGAAACGGCTTCTCATGATTGTTCTTTTCAGTAACCTCTGATGTCACTGTTCAAAGATTGTTTGTCCCCTTTTCGTGTTTCCTTCGAGCCTTGTCTCGAGGTCATTCAGTTTTCCGTCCTATACGCATTAAAAAAGAATGATCATATAATATTTAATAACTTGGCAAGTTTTCATGTTTTATGTAAAAAATCATAGTCGGTTTCATCCGTTGTTGATCATACTTAACATTGATAACACGATTGTAGATCTCTGATTTTCATTAACAACGCTAGTGTTAACTTCTTTCTTGCTGATGTCTGTGGTATATTTTTCGGTCGTACTTATTCCTCTATTATTATTATTATTATTATTATTATTATTATTATTCAAAATAGGTCACTTTCGCGAGAAAGACAGAAGATAGATATAAAATTTTGCAAAATAGAAAACACATTTCTTTAGTGATTTTTATATCTGTAAGCACCCTCTGATTATTAAATTTATAATTTATCGTGTTCCCCATTCATATGAAACAGTAAAGGAGGCATAATATTGAAAAGTAAACTTCCATGAATAAAACCTGCAAATGTATAAAGAAGGAAGTAATTAAATGAATATTACGTGAGCAGCAATTCAGAAACGTTTGACAAGGAAGCTTTTAAATTATCTTTACGTTCTAGTTGGCTTTTCGTGATTATTAACTTCACCATTTGTACGCTTGTACAAACAGTGCAAGATAATATGCTGGCACGGACATACTTGATTAGCTGCTTAACAAGGCGAGACGTTATGCCACGTGCCACCGTTTTCAAGAAAGATATAAGGGCTACATATGCAAACATTTGAGAGATTCAAGAACCCTCATCTCTGTCTGTCTTACTCTCTCGATATATATATATATATATATATATATATATATATATATATATATATATATATATATATATATATATATATATATATATATATATATATATATATATATATATATATAATGTTAAAGAGAGGACAGAGAGAGCGAGGGAGCTTTTGGTGTATGGGTTGTTCTTTCTCAGTTTATAGTGTATAAATAGTTCTTAGGAACTTAAGCGATACTGTTTATATGCTCGAAGTGTGTTATGGATGAGGACTAAATAAGCGAACAATTCATTATTTTCTTCTCCCAGTTTTCTCGAATTTAGTATCACCATTGAAAATCTCAGTTTTGGGGCTGTACTGGGGCTCCATCACCATTTTATTCGGATATGTTGCTCGTTGGGATTTCGTTTATAAGGCAGCTTTTACTCTTGCTATACCAGCTCTCTCTCTCTCTCTCTCTCTCTCTCTCTCTCTCTCTCTCTCTCTCTCTCTCTCTCTCTCTCTCTCTCTCTCAGAGATAAGCTTCTGATGCTCTGAGGATTGTCTTTGTTAATGTGTTATCTGCGTTGGCGTTCTTTTTCTTCTTGAAGATCGCCACTTGGAATCGCCTTATCTTTTCGAGTGAGCCTCTCCTGTCATCCGATATCGTCACCGGACAAAGGAAACGTGTTGCCTCAGACGCTTCGGGCTGAAGCGGATCTGTGAGTGATATTGTCACCAAATGTTTACGAAGTTAAGCCTTGATTTTCCTTGAGACGGCCCTTCAAGCAATTACTGAATTTTTTCCATTCGGATGCAGTATCTGGTAGAGGTAGAACAGTTTTCCCTTTTAAGCCTCGTATACCGTAAGAGTTGCATTTT
>NC_089787.1:46664103-46699103 GCF_040412425.1 Macrobrachium rosenbergii
ATTGAGGTGGCTTTGTCCGCCGCCCTAAGATCTTAAAAACCACTGAGGCTAGAGGGCTGCAAATTGGTATGTTGATCATCCACCCTCCAATCGTCAAACATACCAAATTACAGCCCTTTAGCCTCAGTAGTTTTTATTTCATTTAAGGTTGAGGTTAGCCATGGATCTTGCGTCTGGCACTGCAACAACGCAGGCCTCCACGCCCGGCTGAGAGTTTCATACAGCATTATCTGCTGTATAGAAAACTCGATTGCGCCGAAGAAACTGCGGCGCATATTGTTTGTTTTTGTTGTTGCTGTTCTGAAGACTTAAACTTTAGGTGTCCTTTTTCTTGAAAAGGATGGCCTTCCAGTAAATACAGGACAGCCATTTGAATCACAGCCACTTCACAGTTTTAACTACAGAGTGAAGGGTGAGCTCCCACTCCCTGTATCAATATAAAAAAGATCTATAGCTCCTTGTTACTTTTCGCTCATTAAAGGAAACTCTATGAGCAGGTTGTTGGAGCCTGCGCCCCATAACTTTTTCTCCCATGTAGTTTCGAACTCCCCAAGTATTTTCGTCATTTCGTTGTAAGATTATTGGCATCCCATCGTGCAGCCTTTTGTCTCCTTTTCATCCAGTCTTGCGATACTTCCAGTCATATTCGGTTATGGCCCAATTATCCTCCTCCTTTTCCTGAACGTGATCAAGTCTCTTCAATACGTACTATCTTTTACTACTACGTTTATTAGATTTTGAAACCTCTTTGCTCTACATTATACTTGTAGACAGCCTCAGCAGGTTCCGCCTTTTTCATTCTGCTTACATTATACTTCTTTAAGGAGGGGGTGGCTCAATAATACCCCTACGACCTTTCGTAACTTTATTCCCAAGTACTTATGATATTCAACCAACTCGTGATATGCAACCACTTGAGTTGCTGCAACCAGCTTGACCATTTACCCTGATGAATGTACTTCTGCTTATACTGTATATACTTTTTCTTACAAACCTTTTCAAACATTTGCCATTGCCTGCAGATTCTTTTCACCATCACCGTCAATTTCTAAAGTTGATAACCATCATACAAGACTGGCTCAGCTCTGGTCTTTCTTTCATTTCTTTAATGACCCCATCCATGTAGGTATTAAGTCTGCAATCTGAGGTGACGAGAATGTATTCCGTAGACAGACTCAGCAACCCCTGAGAAAGCAAGGAGTTAATCATGACCATTGAATAAAAAGCCTTTTTTTTTTTTCATTCTTGTCGATCCAGTTCTTGTACAAGTAGATAAAAATAATTTACCCTCTCCCACTGGCATGAAGTAAAACAAAAAATGTAATATCATGAAAACTTTAATTGGTAATTTTAAGCAATAACGCAGCCTCCTTACAGAAATTGTAAGATAGGAAAATGGGATGAATGCATAAAAATTACCGGTAAATATACATGACTACCATCTTATTTGCTTAATTGGATGATTTTTAGATCAAAATTGCTGGTATTTTTGCGGGGTTAATAAGGTTAGGTTACGAAATATAAAGTGAGATTACGTTGAATTAGGTTAGATTTGGTTTTGTAACATTAAGCAGACATCTTGGCATTTACAGATATTTACACGAAACAAAACAAGCGCTCAGTTTTCACTCGCAGAGTTGCCAATGATGAGAGGTAAATATCCGTAGGTACGGAGTGGTCAGTGGTACAGCAACCCAGGACTTTACGCAACGAGAAAAATAGAGGAGGAGAGGACACGAAAAAGGCCGGGCAGAAGAGGGAAAGAAACACAGAACAACACAAGTATCGCTGTCGTACTGATTCGCATTTATTGCATGGTTTAATATGTGAGAAGTGATAAAAAGAACTGACTACTTGTTTAGGTTTAACGCGAGCCGAAACACGACAAGGGTCATAGTTTCAGGAAAATGAGTGATGACTACTAGAATACTGACAGATGTTTCAATTTTGAAAAAGTGGAACCGTTCATTTCTGCTTTGTGAGAATGTGGCCAACCTCTTTTTGGAGCACATAGGTGTACACACGACCTGAGACGGTATTTTCGGATGCGGATGATTGACTGTAGAGTTGCTCATTGTAGTTTAGTCACATCGTGAGTTTTTCCTACTCAGTTGAAGTGATTGTGAATTCAGTAATTAGAGTACAGGCGATGCCACGTGGTGGTGTTTTCTGTCACGTTTGAGCACTGCAGTCAAACTTTGCACCAAGTAACCAGCATTGGTAGCAGAATCCAAGACACTTATGTTCGTGCCTTTGTTATGTGGATTCTGGAAGGTGGCAGAGCAAGAGCTCGTTTGATACACCTTTGGTACTGAAAGTTTAATCACAAAGGGTGGAACCAAATGACATACTGCAGGTGGAATTATCCTCCGCAAGACTTACAGATGGTTTTTAAAATTAGCAGTAAGAAGACCAGAACACTATCGTATTAAGGGGAAAGATACTTGTCAGATTTTTTAATACCTGTTGAAATTTATAAGTTCTGGTTTGCATTGCCGAGTTGTAATGGCAGTTGATCAGATCCCAGTATTACTTATGGATTACACTTTGTTTCATTCAAATAATATGATGGGTGCTGGATAAAATTCTTTTATTTCTCTCTCTCTTTTAGATAGATTATAAAATCAGAAACTGCTTGTTTAGATTGTAAAATCAGAAACTACTTTTTATCGCTTTAGAATTTAAAATTAAAGACTTTGTTATTATAATCATTACTACTACGTTATTAATCATTACAACTACTCCTACTAGTATTTTGCACAACGTTAGACGTTAGACATAGAAAACGGTAGTAGGAAAAAATCCAAGCACCCATAGAAGGCTGTCTCTTCATCGTAACCCGACGCCAAAGATTTATCTCTTAGATAGAGAGGTTCTTCGTGGTAGGTTTGTGTCCTAACATTAGCAATTATGATTTGGACCATCGACGGATGGTCGCTTGTTTGTCAGATCTTTCACAATCACAATTGATTCCTGATTCCTTTTTCCTGCCGAGAGCAACATTTTTATCCCTCACACTGTTGGACTTTGGAACAGTCTCGCTGAGGATGTTTTACAATTTATTGGAACCCTTAGAAGTTCAAGCGAAGATGCAACGCATTATTACCTTAAAACAACTCTCCTTGTATTTTTAATAATATATTTACAATTTCACCTTTTTATTAATTTAAATTTTTTTTTTAATAACAGATCTCTTCCTATTGTATTTCCTTTTACTCTTCCTATTGTATTGCGTTTTACCTTCTGTTCCTTCTTTCAAATGAACACCAGATTCTTTGAAAGCTTGAATTTCAAGTCAATAGCCCCTGCGGGCTTGTTCCATATGATTCGGGTTCATCTTCTGAATAATAATAATAATAATAATAATAATAATAATAATAATAATAATAATAATAATAATAATAATAATAATGTGAGTAATAAAAGTCCACAATTATATAGTAAATATATTACTATGTAAAAAATCTATATAATTGTGGATTTTTATTACTCATTGTTTTTCACGAAATTGTGAATCTGTTAGCAATAATAATAATAATAATAATAATAATAATAATAATAATAATAATAATAATAGTAATAATAATAATACTTCATAAAGAATAATCACTTGCAAGAGAAATCTGTTTACTTTTTGGGGAATAGAGATGTAGATCTCTCTTCTTTGGGTGTTGCAGTGAATAGTCTCTTCGTTGCACATAGGTTAACGGTACTTTGCGAGAATATGTTGAAGTTGCAAGTTTGTAAATATATTGAGGTGGGGGGGCGATCGTCAGTGCCCTATGAATGGTTTCATCCCATTTGGGTTAGGGTTACCTCGTCAAGGCATCCCATTTTCAAGTACATGATACGATACATTTTGACAGAGCACTGATCACTCATGTCTCTCTCTCTCTCTCTCTCTCTCTCTCTCTCTCTCTCTCTCTCTCTCTCTCTCTCTCTCTCCAGCTACGACCCACAAGAGTTGGCTAGCAAACAGGAACGTAATGCATTGCTTTAGGCAACAGAGGGGCTTGCAGTTGTTTGGAAACTCATCCAAAATGTTCCCTCCTTATCCGGTTCGAGGATCAGATTCTGATCATTCAGTTTTGAGCGGGACGCGCTGCAGCATAAACCATGAGGCCAGGAAGTATGGAGAGAGAGAGAGAGAGAGAGAGAGAGAGAGAGAGAGAGAGAGAGAGAGAGAGAGAGAGAGAGAGAGAATCTTCTAGGAAGCATTGCACGTTAGTTATGTTTGAGGGAGAAAGTAGAAGATAGTCAGTGGGCAGAATCCCGAATAGCCATTCCATGGCAAAATATTCCTCCCTCTTCAAGGCGTAGAGGAATGCTCACACACACACACACACACACAGGCGCACACGCGTGTACTCACTTACCCGCATTGACATGAAATGCTTATAAGGGGCCTCGTTTCTCCGTTCAAAAGAATCTGGTCTCATAAGAACAATAGAAATTGCAGGTGTGGAACTGGCCGAGTATATATATTCTCCAGTAAGGTGACCTCAAGGTCCCATAAAATCCGAAAGGCTCAGACGAAGTCTTTCGCTAATAAAGAATTGAAAGGAACTCGTCATTAGGTAAATAATCCACCAGTGGAAAAAGGGAGAGGGAGAGAGACGCTTGCTGCCCAAGCATCAGGTCACGCCCAAGGTCACGACAGAGGTCACACCCCTGGCGTCTCTCTCTCTCTCTCTCTCTCTCTCTCTCTCTCTCTCTCTCTCTCTCTCTCTCTCAGAGGTCCCTTCACCTTCATAATGTGTCTCCCATAAACTAGATGACCCATGACGATGTTGTGCATGAGGGGACCAAGTCAGAACGGGGTAGGTCTACTTGAAGAGGAAATCGGAATTCCCGTTGCTCGATGACGGAGATGTCGGCATAAAATACCAAGCGTGACCTACATTTATTTTATTTTAAAATTCCAAGAAAACAGAAGAAAAAGATCATGCCAAAGCAGTTGCATTTCTTTATGGTCGAGATGGCAGGTCTCAACCTTAGGGGCATGTTACTGTGAAGAAACGTATACCAATGCACCCTCATTCCGCATACTTTGGGGGACACTGGTGAGAGAGGTTGTTTGTCCCCGGCGTAGACGTGTTTTTCATAGAGATGATTATTGGCAATAAATATATAACCAATGGAAATATAAAATCCCAAGTGATTTTATAGTTTTTATCTCTCCATCAGAAAAACTATTAAGATGGCTTTGTCCGTCCGTCCGCACTTTTTCTGTCCGCCCTCAGATCTTAAAAACTACGGAGACTAGAGGACTGCAAATTGATGTGTTGATCATCCACCATCCAATCATCAAATATACCAAATTACAGCACCCTAGCCTCAGTAGTTTTTATTTTATTTAAGGTAAAGTTAGCCATGGATCGTGCGTATGGCAGCGCTTTACGGAGGCGTCGCCGACGGACCTTCACTCGACCGCATCTGGGGAGCAACTGAGCGTAGCTAGAGTTTCATACAGCATCATACGCTGTACAGGAAACTCGATTGGGGCGAACAAACTTTTTTTTTACTTGTTTATTGTTGTTGTCGGTTCCGTTGTCAGTATGTTGGTGTTGATGTTAACATTTATCGTCATGGTTAATAATAGCGAAAGATCTCTGTTCCTAACAAATTACTTGGATACACGATGCAAAGAATTGTTTCTCAGATGTTGTCGATAATGACAGTCCTTAAGGGTGGAGCTCTTTTTTGACTTGATTCAAACTGACGCATTTCTTTCACTTTTACTTTGTCGGAGAAGAAACACTGCATTTACCAAACTTGAAATTGCTTTCGTCGAAATTGCAATTTTCCAATTTTTTTTTTCTGAAGAATGATTACGTGCATTCAGAAGTTAGATATATATATATATATATATATATATATATATATATATATATATATATATATATATATATATATATATATATATATATGTATGTATGTATGTATATATATATATATATGTAGAAAGAGTGTGGAAGCAAATATTAAGGTCCCTTTGCCTTTACTACTAAAATTATTACGAGAAATAACTCCTAATTAAACCTGCATACGGGAAGACTGTCTAAGGGGCTTCCCTCTCACACACACACACTCACACAATGTACATTATATATATAGATATAGATATATAAAATACACACACGCACACACACACACACACACACACACATATATATATATATATATATATATATATATATATATATATATATATATATATATATATATATATATATATATATATATATATATATATATATATATAAACATGTGTGAGAAGCTCCTTAGACAGGTCTTCCAGTATGTACGTTTGAGTCGAGATAAATCTTTATTCCTCGTGATAATTTTAGTAATAGAGGGACTTCAATATTTGCTTCCACACCGTCTTGAGTACTTGGCATGTAAAATTCTAAGTTTGTCCAGCTCGTAGATTCAAGGGGTACAGGTAAGAAGGGGTACCGCATGAAAAGGTTTCCATTTTTCTCTCCTTGTACATTTATTTAGGAATATGTAGAAATTGAATTTCGTAAATCATAATTTTAAGCATTTTTTTTTTTTGTATAAAAAAGTGCGGGATTTTAAGCTCAGCATGCTCGTTTATGATAAGCCCAAGATATTCTTTCGAACCAATATTACCTGGTATGAGGGAAACATTTGATACTCTGAGAAAAATAATATATGTGAAGTGTTAAAAGATTTATTTTCCTTGCGTACTTCAAGATATAATGTAGTAGGTTTTTTCAGCATCGAGTGGTTGCCCAATTAGGGTGACTCCAAGGAAAAACAAGGCAGTATTTATTGCCACATACATAATTTATTTGTTGCATCAGAGGTTAGACGTGTACAGAACACTTCTACTCGCTGGTGAGTCCCCAGATTGATCGAGGGTTGGTAAAAGCGACTTGGGCCCATGTGCTGAAAAGCGTTTATTCCTTTGGTGAAATAAGCAATGAATAGTTAGTTGACTGTGGTGTGTCGCAGCCAGTGTAGGGAGAGGTATATGATAATCATTCTTTTTCATAAAAGCTCGCTTGGATCTGAAAATTAACACATGGAGCCATGTAATATAATGGGTAAAGAAGGTGTGGTAATTGGAGGGGAATCACTTTGTCATTTGTAGCCTTGAAAATTTTCAGTAGAGTATTGTTAAATAGGTTGGAGCCAGTGGTTGATGGTACTCGGGGATGAACTGGCCGGTTCTAGAAAGGGACGCGGTTGCAGTTATCAGATTTTCATAGTTAGGCATTTAATGCAGCAAGCTAATGAAATAAAACTCTGTTAAGTCTTTGTTTTGTTGATTTTGAAAAGGCCTTTGATGGTATTTCGAGACGGACTATAGGAAAAGTTTGTGAGGGTTATTATGACCATGTATGAGTCAAATCTTGTAAAGTGATGGTTGATGGTTGTTTGAGTGATCCATTTGAAGTTAGGTCTGGTGTGATTCATGGTGGCATTCTGTCTCCTCTGTTGTGTGTATTGGTTGTAGATTACGTTATGAGAAGGGTTAAAAGAGAAACGGATGCGGGTATACTCTGGGGAGAAAAAGGGAAACTCATTGACTTATGCTGGTGATATAGTTTTGATCTGCGAGTGACCAGAAAAGATGCAGTGAGTGTTGGAGTGTCTAGTAAGTGAAGGTCGAAAGGTTTGTTTGGTCAGTAATAGTGGAAAAACTGAAATCATGAATGTGAATATTGAAAATGCACATGACTGTCTAATTGAAGGCAT
Source organism: Macrobrachium rosenbergii (assembly GCF_040412425.1). NCBI lineage: Eukaryota > Metazoa > Arthropoda > Malacostraca > Decapoda > Palaemonidae > Macrobrachium > Macrobrachium rosenbergii. The sequence continues at coordinate 46,671,832 of NC_089787.1, forward strand.
GGTTGTAAACCAAGTGGATAAGTTTAAATATTTAGGTACTAGCTCAGATAAGGATGGTTCTATGAACACGGAATATACAGAAAGATTAAAAAAGCCTCATCAGGCAATGGGAATGCATAAAAATATTTGGAATAATAGCAGTTTTTCTGTGCATACAAAAATCAAAATTTTTAAGGTAATGGTTAGGAGTATTTTGATTTATGGACATAAGTCATGTTACCATACAGTGACTTCTGTTAATAAATTCTTGGCATTTGAAAATAAGACACTTAGAAGAATATTAGGATTTAATTGGAGGGATAGGGTATCAAATAGCAGGATTAAAGAAGTAATGGGGTGCAGCCAGTCGATGAGTATGTTAGGTTCTTACACTGGAAGTGGCTAGGCCATGTGTATAGTAGACAGGGTGGGTTGCCCTTGGTAGAAGAGGCAGAGGTAGAGGTAGGCCAAAGGAGACGTGGTTGAGGAGAATGAGGCAGGAAGCAGGAGATGAGCGTTGGGGAGATCTTGAGGAGTTAGCCCAGGACAGAATGTGGTGGCCTGAGTTCGTCAAGGTCCTATGCATCCCCATGGGTGCCACAGGAAATGTTTGATATATATATTATATATATATATGTGTGTGTATGTATGTATATATATATATATATATATATATATATATATATATATATATATATATATATATATATATATATATATATATATATATATATATATATATATATATATATATATATATATATATATATATATATAGTTTTGTGTGTGTGTTTGTTTGTTTGTTTATAATAACAACATCACGCTTGGGTTTTTTCTTTGAATGGATTGCTATGAATATGAATAATTGTCTGAAAATGCAAGTTTATTCAAGCGCTTGGCAAAAATTTAACATTCTTTATTTTTATCAGTATATAATTTTAAATAAATCTTGTAGGAATTAGCCTTTTTATCTCCTAAATACCAATCTCTCTCTCTCTCTCTCTCTCTCTCTCTCTCTCTCTCTCTCTCTCTCTCTCTCTCTCTCTCTCTCTCTCTCTCTCTCTCACGTAACGGAAAGTCTCGTATTCAATTTACTGCTTATCGATAACCCCATCCATTCTTTTCTTTTCATCTCTTCTAAATTCACTGGAAAATTTGGGAGGTCAGAACCGCATTTTAGAATTTCAGGTGGAGTCGAATAAAGAAGAGAAGGAAGAAAAAGAAAAAGAAAACCTTGGTACGGAATGGTAATCGTTGGCTTGTTACAGTTATTCCAATATTTCATGTCGGTCTCTTTGCCTTTGCAAAATTCAATGATTATTCAGTCATAGGGCTTTCTGTTTTTCGGGAGATTTCCTTTGTCTTCATCTTTAATTATTACTTCTCATTTTGATCAAATCAGTTTTCGCAGATGAATTTTTTTTGCTCAATCATGTAGTGTCCATTTGTTTAAATTTGTTCATTTAGTTTCATGGTAGTTTTTTATTCCGAAACGCTGACGATGATTGTATTTGCGGTGAGTAATAAGACGAACATTAGTTTCTTTGGAAATTTTTGTATTGCTCTACACTAAGAATCACTTTCTATCTCGCTTTATATATATATATATATATATATATATATATATATATATATATATATATATATATATATATATATATATTTATATATGTTGTATGTGTGGTGTGTAAAAGAACATGGCAACTTGATTCATTATATTTCTTTTTATTACATGAATAACAACAAACTCCCTTCGAAGCGTTGGTCAATTAGTTAGGCTTCGTTCAGTTAAAGGAAAATTTATTAACATTTTAGTTACAGCATCAAACCTGAAGACTTGGATCTTCGTGCAAATGATTTGTCTCCCTTCCTTTAAAAAAAGAAAAAAAAAACTTGATGTTTTATCTTGTAATGATGCCAGATAACTGTAAAGAAAATCCGTTTTGTCCTGGAATGGAATTTTAAGGTCTCACGACAGACTTTCCTCTCACCTTCTCTTTCTGTGTCTCTCCTTCATACAACAAAATATAATCAGTTTTGTAGTTGTTGTATGGCCATCTCTCTCTCTCTCTCTCTCTCTCTCTCTCTCTCTCTCTCTCTCTCTCTCTCTCTCGCAACACTACAAAGAGGTTGTGAAGGCCGTCTTACTCTTTTAGTGGCACCCTTAAAGATACCCTACGGCTTTGCTTGCCCCAGCCGTGCCCATTTTTTCAACTAGAGAGAGAGAGAGAGAGAGAGAGACCGTGGTCTGGGTGTCGTCTCTCACCTGCTGACGTATCGTTGCCTATAAAGAGACCTGTGCCTCTCACTTCGTAACTGTGGCCAATACCGTTTATTAGTATTCCCACGGACGGACGGGCCAACCCTCTTGTCTTTCTTTATGGATGGACGTCAAGCAAGTTTGCCGTAAATTGTATATTCTGTGTTTTACCTTTTGTTTAATAAGTCAGCAATCTATTTATATATATATATTTATATATATATATATATATATATATATATATATATATATATATATATATATATATTTATATATATATATATATATATATATATATATATATATATATATATATAATGATATATATATATATATATATATATATATATATATATATATATATATATATATATATATATATATATATATATATGATATACTGTGTGTATATAATATATATATATATGTATATATATATATATATATATATACATATAGATATATTGAAGATACATAAACATATATATTTTATATATATATATTATGTAAATATTTTGTGTGTAAATTGTTTGTGTGTGTGTATATAAAGTAGTGCTAATCTCAAATGATATAAAAAATTTATTTCCTTTGTCTGTTGAACATCTGCTATGCTGAGAAAAATAATGCCTCCAAAGGATGGTAGTGGAACCCGATGAGCTAGCTCATTAGGGTGCTCAGTTTAAGGAAAAAATCCGGGAGTAGAAGTAGACCCTATTTTAGTTTCTACCCTTGCTTTTTTCTGTGGTTCATGCCTTTTATGAAATATCATTGATAGAGGTGAAATTGTGTGAACCGTATGAATGTAGCACCACACGAATTTAATTTAGATGGGAAATTGTTCATTTTTATGTATTAATAATGTATTTTTTGAGCGATGACGAATACCGTTGAGACGTTATTGCAAATTTCAAAAGCAGTCGATCAGCCATTCTCATCTCTGCATTTGGGGTAAGGCGCTTTTCCATCTTTCTGCTAGAGGAAATGCCCTTTTCAGTCATAAGTTCACATTTTCTCCATTCGCTTACTGCCAGGAAATGCGTTTTTATTTTATTTCATTTCTTTTTGTAATATGCCTCATACTTTGCTGCAAGTGAGAAGAAAAGTGCTGCTGTAATTGAAGACCTTTGTGGACCCTTTCTACCAGAGCGGAAATTCTTCATTCGTAAAACCTTACGTACTCAGTATATACATAGCCCTTCTTGTCCCATTTTCCTGTCTCTGAGAATTATTTTTGCATATTTTTTTGCTGCTGATTTTTTCTTTCAGCCTTATAGACTCAATTTAAACTACCATTTGTTTGTTTGTTTTTTTTCTTTAACGTACAAACTTATTTTACATTTCCCTAATCTGTTTTTTTTTATGAACTTGAACTTATTGTTATGTTATAGCTTGTTTTTGTAACATATAAGCTTAATTTTAGCCATTTTCTGAGGAAAATATTGTCTCTGAAGCAACAAGCAACATTTTCGAGTGAACAAAAACCATTTCTTTATAACCAAGCCAAAACGCATCGCTCTTCTTTGAGGCAGAAGAGGGTTTCGTGTTAAATCACATTGAAAATTGTTTTATCAAGACGTTCTTCAAATGTATTGATCGTAAGGGATGACGTAAGACCCCCGAATGGAGATGGAGTATACATAAAATCTCGAAAAAAATCGGGTATATACTTGGAAATTTGACAAACAACCCAAATGATAACAATAGCAGTGAAACGTGTGTCAACACCCTAGCAGTGTCTTGAGATGTCAGAAAATAGTCAGAGATGTTACAAAATAACCGGTGTGGTTTACTTAAAAGTATATCATTCAGAAGAGTGTAGTATTAGCCGCAAAATATAGATTGTATATAAAAGGGATTGAAGCTTTCCGAAGCTTCAAATTGTGCTTTTAACTTTCTCGAATTTTTTACCGGGTGTTTTCGGAAGGGCAAACTAAACTGAAATTGACAGAGTCGTGACTGAAGTGCAAATGGACGAGAGAAAGCATTCTGAACGTGGAAGGGTTATAATTTCGAAGAAACATCTCAGCTTTTTTATTATAACAATTTGGATTCGCGTGAAGCGATTAGGCATTTGTTCTGTAGTTTATATGTTGGAAAAATGTAATGTGATTGGGTTTGTTGTCCGAGACTATCTTGCCCCTGCCACATTTCATTTTTATAACCACTTTCAACCTCCTCCACAGCTCGCTCGTCGTCGTCGTCCTCCCCCATCCTTCCCAACCATCCGTAAGTCAGCTGAACGGATGGGGTTTTCTTTTGTCAAATGATAACTAACTTCAATGATATTTTTTTAAAATTTTTCTTGTGAATTCATCAATGCCAAAGAGCACGTATAATGTGTGCACACAAGGACGCCATTGTTTTCTTCAGTTATTCAAACGTTTTTTACAGCTTACATTATTATTCTTGTTAACTTACCTTGTAACACGAAGTAAAAGTAGGATATACTACTACCTTTCTGCATGATTTCTCATAAAAGTATAAATAAATAAATGAATAGATAAACAAAGAAAAGATCTGTCGCCATTGGTTTTTATGCATTTTGTACTTGAGGTACGGTACAAGTGAAAGTGCACCCTCAGTTTTGGAAAAGTGGAGGCCGACGTGACGGGCACCCAAAATCCTGTTCTTATCCCAAGCCAGAAGGATAACCAGGATGCTTTAATGATAACTTTTAATGATTTTACTGTTGAAATTGTATCTTCAAGATAACTCGAAGCAAAGACTCGACGATAGCAAGAATACGGGCCGCAACACCACTCCGTAATTATGCGAGTATGCAGAATACATTCTCTCGTATGGTGTCTTGGAATTGCTGCTTTGGTGTTTGTAATTTCAATGATGGCTGATTCATAGCTTTATTTGAGCTTATTGTAACATTTATCTCTCTACAGTATATAACATCATTATAAACAACGGATGTCTTTGATCAAGTGTGCGTGCTGAGTGCCTTCTGAATGGATGACAGACCTCAGATAACATGGCCAGACCTTTTCTGAAAAAGAAATAAATTTTGTGCAGTGCAAAATACATCTACTTTGCAGCTTATTATTAAAAAAATATATGTAGTTTTTATTTCCGTAATACGTGCTGATATTATTACTCTTGGCACTGACAATAGTAGTACTATTAATAGTATTCTTCCTCCTTCAGTCCTTCCAGGACCTTTAGGAATGGGCGGCATCACGCCCCGTTAACCCAGCCTTGGGGAGAGAGGACCTGTTCGCCTTAAGACGTCGCTGAATTTATTCATGAAACCATATGGTTTTATCATGCACCGCCCTCTTTGCCTACTTGCCATTACCTTCACCTCCCCCCCCCCTTCTCTCTCTCTCTCTCTCTCTCTCTCTCTCTCTCTCTCTCTCTCTCTCTCTCTCTCTCTTTTATTGCAAACTTTTACTGCCTAACCATCATCTCATTATTTTACCTTTTATTTACGTTGCAACTCTCTCTCTCTCTCTCTCTCTCTCTCTCTCTCTCTCTCTCTCTCTCTCTCTCTCTCTCTCTCTCTCTGACGATGCAAATCGCTTTTTACACGTTATGAAGTTGAGAGGTTTTCATTATTTTGTTTTTGCTATTTTCCACATTTTAATGATATTTCTTTCATCATTCCCTGGCTGATTTGCGCTCGGGGCATGAAGGTTGAATTTAGCATTTCAGTTTCCTTTCTTAAAACTTTTGAGTCAACCTCTGTCGACCTCGCTTTACCTCTGCCACTATTTCAATTCAGACTACTCCCTCCATCCGGGCAATTATTGTTCCTACTTGCTCCGTTCGGCTTTTATTACACATTTTCCCTTTTTTGATCCTAAAAACTTTCCTCTTTTTGAGCACCCTCTCTCCTCTCTCTCTCTCTCTCTCTCTCTCTCTCTCTCTCTCTCTCTCTCTCTCTCTCTCACATTTTATTCCTATGTAGATAATAAAAAACAAATTTACATTAAATGAAACATTTAAGAGAAGAAAGAATAATTTTCCCTCCGTTATGAGAAATGAAGGCATATTTCTTTAAAAGTCATGTATCAGACATATAGTTATGTTAATACTTTGTACCATAAAGTTGATGATATTCTTTGATCATGTTAATACTATATACCATAAAGTTGATAATATTCTTTGAAAATTTAAAGAAATGGTATTCTGCCGGTGGCTCATCGAAATATATTTTAAGGCTTTATCGTTTAATGAAATTTATTATATATATATGTGTGTGTGTTTGCAGGGGGGTGGGCGCACACAAAGACAAAGAGATAGACTATTTCAAATGGATGATGGTCTCATTTTTTCATGTTGAAGTATTATAGATAAAGGAAGCTGCATGCTTGAAATTATTTTCATTTCTGTGACTTCATTGCATGTTAATATTTTCATTAAATAACCTTTAATATTGCGAGCGGTTGTATTTAGTAGTACCTAATTTTCTGTTGGCCTTTTAAGCAAGGAACTGTCAGCAGTTATGGAAATTTTATTCACTTATTTTGAATTTAGTTTGGATATTATGGATGCAGCCCGGTCGTAGGTTGTTTCGCTGTGCGTTTCTTCGGGTGCTGAAAATGTTATTTATGTTAAGTTCATAGGATCCATAGATTCAGTGCTTTGTGAACGAAAATAAGAACAAAAAAAGGATTAACATGTGTAGACATTACCTTTCATAGTTTAAAAAATAAATCAGTACACCCATAACGTTAAAAATAAAGGTAATGTAAGCGAGGGTTGAAATGGCAAGCACCGACCATGGGGGCTTTATAACCACCTCGAAGCTTGGTTGAATTTATTTTTCGTACACAGTGGTTACTACACAAGCAACGAAGAAATGAATACACATTGGTGGTAAGGGGATGGTCTGTTTTATGATAGACGAGGTCAAAGAAATGGCTGCTTGTATAATGTTTGTCAAATAGGCTGAGAATACCATTATGTGTTTGTCTTCTGAGAAGTTTCAGTGTTAGTTCCTACCAACCCTTGTATGTGTAATGGATGAATGAACCAGTACATCCGCACCACATCTAAATTCACTAGGACAAGTCCTTCTGTGGACTTAAAATCCTTTCCGAATCATTCATAGATCCTGCTCATTCGTGCCTTATATAGTTCTTCGTTCCTTTCCAAATCCTGCAATGCGTCAACCCTCCTTTATTCATCTTAGGGAAAAGTCCTTCGGCCCTATCGAGGCTCCTCCCAACCAGGCAGCCTCGCGGACCAGACTTCGCTTAAAGGTAAACAAAATCCTTTTTCATCCGTTATTTTAAAGAAGAGAAATTCAACCATCCATTGTACTCTGTTCGGGTCAAGGGGAGTGGTACCCCCCGCCCACATTCTCTCTCTCTCTCTCTCTCTCTCTCTCTCTCTCTCTCTCTCTCTCTCTCTCTCTCTCTCTCAGGTGAATGGATAAAATAGGTCCGGCTCAGTTATTTTTTTCATTAATGTTCACCTGTATGAAGTCTAGAATTAAAATATAATTTCTAATTCGGCCATGTTTTTATTAGCACTTTGCAGTGGTCACCATGAGAATTTATTTCTCTGGATTTTTTAGATTATTAATATCTATAATTGTACAATTTATCAACACTTAAAAGGTTTAGTTAAGTACGGTACACACACTCACTCTCACTCTCTCTCTCCCTCTCTCAGCATCGCTGTAACCCTATTGACAGATGTATAATCGGTGTGTCGTGGGTTAGTCACGCATCTTATTCTTGACGGGTGCTTTTGTTCCATATTTTGGCGGACAAAATATGATTTGAAACGGGAGACCCATAAAATGATTTGAGGAACATCACCGCCACCGCCATCATCATTATTATCATTTTACAATGTAAATTCTTGGACTGCTCGCAAGAGAAAATGTTGAACGATCGAGGGAAAATGTCTCGCGTTCGGAGCGAGCGATTTTTGATTTACGGTCCCTGTCAGCCGGTCCCGAATTATGGGAAAATAATTTTGGGGGAATCATATGCTAATGCTGTTTTACACTTTCACATCTAAGAAGGAGTTGCGGAGGAGGAAAAGAGAATAAAAGATAAAGAGAGATTTTTACTATTCTCTTTCTTTTATTTTATTTTGTTAGATCAAATGGACTTGCCTTTATTTCTTGGAGCTAAGAAGTGAAAGTGTATCATTCCCATATTTGAATTGGGAGGGGAGGACTACGTTCAACGCCTTCCTTCTATAGAGCGCTTCTAAGACGGCCTTTTAAAAGGCCATTTGTATATATATATATATATATATATATATATATATATATATTTATAATTTTATATATAATAAGCATAAAATATATAAAAACATTTATTTGCATTAATATGATACTCCCATCTTAAGAAAACATTGTATGTATATATTTATATATAATTATATATATGTATATGTATGTGTATATATACATTATAATATATATATATATATATATATGTGTGTGTGTGTGTGTGTGTGTGTGTGTGTTCTCTTGTAGCCCCAAATAACAACCCTTACCAGGAGAGCTAACGAAGACAAACAACCAAACGAACGGAACTGCCTTCACGAACCTGTTTGACCGCAGAAATTAGCCATTGACTGGTTTAGTATCAGCGAAAGAGAATATTTTTAGAAAAATGTAAATTAGATGTAGGAACTGAAATATACTTGACTTCGAATTAGCTCATTGTATTGCTGCTATAAAGCGAACGCTTATATAAAAGTGTGTGAGCTTTAAAGCATAACTGCCTTGTGTTCTCCAGTCCCGTTGTACTTTAATGTAACTTGTATGTTATTTGATATCTGTTAATAGTTTGTTTTATATTAGTTTCTGTCAATATTGTCAACGTAGTTAACAAGTTGTGGATCTTTTTGCCTGAACATTAATGGTAATTGTATCTAACTGAGTATTTGTTTATTTCTACCTATAGGGTTGAAAGTTTTGTTTATATTTGGAGAATAGAAGAGCTCTGCCGTGATTCGTATCTCCCCTTGGATTGCAGTATATATACAGTGTAATATATGTGTGTGTATATATATATATATACATTATATATATATGTATATAAATATACATATACATATATACATACATATATGTATATATATATATATAATATATATATACATATATATATACTGTATATATCGCGCAACTTAGTAGCTTAACTCTACCAGTCTGCAATCTCCGCCAGTAGCTGTGGTGCTCTGTTGAATGGAAACAATAGATCCTATTGTTGCGTGTAAATATATTTTTGCAGCCACACTGTACCATTATCATCGCCTCCAACCAGCGACGCGTGGCGCAAAGGGCCCCTCTGAAATTCCGCTACCCACATCTTTCCTGTCGTTTGTATTCCACAAATCTCTAGTCATTTCCAACCTTCTGTCTTATACTTGTCATCCAAGTATAGGGGTAGGTCTTCCAACCCTAGTGGTGCCCACAGGAGCCCAGCTGACACTATTACGTGCTATTCTCCCAGGGGTGAGAAGGATATGTCCAAACCATCTTCTCGTCATCATCTCATGTACATACGAACTTTCTTAACTTTCCTTTTGGTGTCATTTCAGTGTCTCTCCTGCCGTCTGACCCCTGTTATTCTCGTCAAGTTTTATTCTCAAATGGACAAAGTGTTTTAGATTTAGGGTCATTATCATACCACGATTCTTTTTCACATAAGAATACAGATCGTACTAGACTTATGTGTAATCTTATCTTTGCAGTTTCAGTCTATTTGATTTCCAAATCTTATTCAGCCAGCCCATTGATTGATTTGTCTCTTTTTGCCTTTCACTATTCACCAAGTTCTCAAAGAACCTGTATTGGATAACCTTGTTAATCCTTTCTCCATTAATTTTTTTTATGACTCATAATATACTTTATGTAAATTATATTCACAGACTGTTCTCAAATATGTCTCTGTTTGAGTATAATATGACCTCAGATCCTATACCTTCTGTTTACCTTTTTTATTTCTTTTGTTAAGTTTGACCAAAAAACAAAGTTAAATATTAGGAAAACTTTCATCTTAGCACTACGACCTAGAAAATTTTAATCGGTATTTGGCGAAGTTATTGTTTTATGTTATGCTGCAATCAAACTATGCCAGCCACCGACAAAACTGACTCCTTTAGCGCCTCACACAAAGTAAAATGGTATCACTGCAATGAGTTTTGATTTATTTAGTATAAGACATATTTTGGTAATGGTTAGAATTATTTACCGTGATGCCGTTCTATAGAAATTTTTTACTTTTGTGTTTCACTTGTCATCCTAAGAAGTTTTGATCGAAAACAGTAGACTAGTTACAAATGGCAGCTGTGACCAGGATTGAGAGAAACGTTTATTTTCAGACTACAGTGATTTCGCTTTATTGCAGTGTTGATGGTTATAGTCACAAAAATGAATTTTTATGTGCAGTGGATATCGACTTGCTCTTGCTTGCATTGCTTCGGCCTTTGTTGCTGTTACCTAGTCGTTTTTGTTCTATTGTTGTTGGCATTATGTTGTTGTTGTTGTTGTGTGTGTGTTCTCACTCTATTTAACCATTTACTTTTTCCTATTAGAATTTTTCGGCTAAATCACTCTTATTTTTTTATGTTCTGTTACACATTTCCAGTTTCTTATTTTTCTTTTACTTTTACTTTGTTTCCCAGAGCTTGAGAAATCTTTGTTGTTGTATTAATATGATGTTTCACAACCCGTCAAGTTGCTCATGGTCTCGGGGAACGGAAGGTTAATGCAGATAAAGTAATTCCTCAATTTCACTGACTTCAGCTTATAAGACTTCTTCATCGTAATTAAAGGATAAGTGGCAAATACAATTTAGTTTATGCTAAGAATTATGTAAAAGTATTTTGAATGTTCAAATACAGGCTATGATATACGGTCGCCGTTACTTGCCAGATTCTGCCTACCACTGGTCAGAAGGCCTTTCCGCCTAAGTACCTGATAGTTGAGGGAGCTAATCTTTTGCATCATTGTTTTCGACAATTTTGATCTTATTATTGTATAAAGGTCGAGGCGAGGGTTTTTTCTAGCTTTTTATCCCTAGGGGAAAATAGTTATTTAGGTACATATGTGGATCAGATTTTGAATATAGTGATTAAAATCCGATAGATACTAGCCCTCCATCCCACACTCGATGAACTGGCTCAAAGCTTTTGACCATAACTCACCTTTACGTGTCAAATCCAAGTTCACCTGGCAACCAGTTTGCTTAAGAAAAGACGCACCTGGGGAATTCAGACCTGTGTTGAGTTGATATTTTACAGACATACAAATTCGTCCAATATATATTCTTTGGACTTCGGAAATGTATGATTATTGTATATATAAAGGAGGAGTGTAACCTCCGGACCACATCCGTACCCCTAATGATTATAGCTAACATCGTTACTGCTAGATCTCAAGAGCTGTTAGTTGAAAAATGACGTGGTGTTATGCGCGGTGTATTTGTTAAATTTTATCTTTAACTTTTTTTTTTTTTTTTTTTTTTCGCTTGCCACTCCCAAGGTTCACGGACTGTAACATTTGCGTGCAGAACCGTATCACCTTTTTATTTGGACTCTGGCAAAGGGTTAAAATTGGACTTCGTGGAAATTAATGTTCTTTTTGGAAACTGGACTCCTGGAAAAAAAAAACTGTTATTTAGTGTCTAGAGTTATGATTTTTCATGATAAAAACCCACGTCAGCATCAGCTGTGCTTCCGTTTGCTGAATATCCAATTAGAATGGCTGTCACATGAGAGACAGCATTAAGGATTATTTATATATTTATTTTTTTATGAAGGTCAGATACTGTTGCAAGTGGCCTTTGTTTGGGTGAGATTTCCAGTGTTTCGCCATCATCTTTTTATTGTGGTTGGCGTCCTGGATAGTGTTATTACTATTATTAGCGTTATTAACATGTTGTAAAACCTGATATTTGTCTCTACTGAAGTCATTTGGATGTACAGTAGTCCAGTGGTGTGTGGTCATGTTATGTATTCAATACTTATATAATATTTTTTCTCTATTTTATGTATTTATTTAGTACATCCTTTCTAATCGTTAGCATATGTTTATCTACCCTGTCGTTTGCATTGGCAGTGTTTTTTAACTGTATCTTTATTGTCTGATGGATCTGTATACGGTAATTATTCCATGTGAGTAAGTTCAAATGCAGTATATCATGTACTGTTATTAGTATTATTAATGACTTTTGTTGCAAACTGTTTGTATTTTATAAAGATGTAAGCCAGTTTCCTTACTGCATGTCTTTGAGAATGATCTTCTGCCTAAGGGCCATCAGGCCGTTCATAATGATTGGCTCAGAGGAGAAAGTTCAGTACGAGGTGATTATTCACAAACCGATATATTTTAGTGGCATTAAGATGAGTAACTGCCTTGTTCAAGAAGTGATTCAAGTTACTGGCCAGTAACAAAAGAGGAAAAAAGTAAGAAAAAGTTTGCGTTCAGGATAATATTCAGAATAAAAAGATCTGAATTGGACGATAAAATATTCATGGTGAGCTAATTTAACAATGTACATATATATACATATATATTCATGGGAGGCTGTATGTAACAGGTATATATGTAGCTAGATCGATGAATATATATATATACTGTATATATATATATATATATATATATATATATATATATATATATATATATATATATATATATATATATATAATTTTTTTCATGTGAGGCTAGATACATAAATAAGGGAGGACGATTTCACTGCCCGCCATTTTGTGAAATAAGGAAAAGTTTATGTTGCTGAAGGCAGTTTATTCCTGCGTGGTTTTTGAGAACTGGCGTTGTGTGTGTGTGTGTGTGTGTGTGTTTATGTGTGTATACATTCCTGCATATATGTATGTATGTGGGCTATTATAAAAAAAGATTTTTCGTGTTGCTACGCATTTGAATATTGTTATTGATTTGTTTGTGTCATTTTTTTTCCGTCTAGTTTCCGTCGTGTCAGGTCTAACGGAAAACATTAGTTTACCCACCACGTCGGTCTTCCAATGATGTAATTTACAGTGCTTTGGAATGTCTTCCCTGCTTGCGTTTTCCCGAACTCCGCTAACTTCCGTTTTTCAACAGGTCTCCTGTGCCCAAGGAGCTGAATGCTGTGCTAGTTTTCATCCCTTATGTTTATTTTATCTATAAGGTCTGGAGTACAATAGGCATTATTTTGGTGTCCCATCTGCGTTTGAGGGCTTTCTGTGGACGTCAGTAGAGTGAAACGGAACTTGCTGGTCTATTAAAATTGGATGCAACGCCTAAAAATAAAAGGTAAAAGTATCGTTTCCCTTTTTGCCTAAGAGGAACGTGAAACTGTTAATGAATTTCTCGTCAAAAGCAGTTCATGGAGACTCGCCAGGTAGCTGTTTCTCCCGAAACAATCGTTGCTGCACGCAAGTTCCTTGCCCTATAACGCTCAGAGTTGACCTTTGAAATAATGAGGTTCCCCGTTACAGTATAGGCTTTTTCCACTACCTCATAGAAAACGAGCGGCTGTCGGACTCGTGATGTACAATCCTTGGAGAAAAATGTTTGCATATTCCCAGAAAAAAAAAAATTAGTATTCATTTTAAATTATAGATAATGTTTTAAAAATTCTTGCTTCTCATCTGCATTTACGTTTATTGGTTGTTTGTATTATTTTTCACTTTCTTAAAGAATGGAAGCTGAAAGGGGGTAAATGGTAATAATAATAAAAGACTTTGTTTTAGCCAAGGACTCGGTAGTCATAAAGTTTAGATTCTTTACCCCATGAGAAGCGTTCCGCTTACAATTTTGAAATTGTTTTTGGATTTCCATGAAATAGTGTCGTCTTTCACCACAATTTTCTGTCCAGTATTTAACCTCCTGCGGCAACTACAAAGTTGGGTTTTTTGCTGTGTTTATCTGTTTAACGAGATTACCATATAACTGAGAGAAATTCAGTAATCCCTTTAGAGGAAATTTGAAGAATTACTCTGAATCATCTGTGGAGGGCTAAATTGGCATCATCTATCTTTGGGCAGGTGCGTCTTCCATTCTACCACTGCTAACAGATGGTGGTAGTCTAGTTATTGGCCCTAGGGAAAAGGCTGAACTGCTTCAACGAGCTTTCGAAGCTAAGCAATCGGCTGAGGATGTCCCTCCCCCTGATACTTGTCATCCTGAACCTATTCTAACAATATTTACTTTTCGCTCTAGGGATAATTTTAAAATTCTTGGTAATCTTGATAGCTTTATTTTTAAAAAGGTTTCGCGTGCTTTGTCTCCCAAGATTAGTAGATTCTAAAGATTTTTATGTCGACGTGGTAACTTTGAGGGTAAGCTCAATCTTGGTAATGGCATATCTGCAGACTTCAGTAACTACAGACCAATTTCTGTTCCCCCTGTGCTCTCCAAAGTTCCTGAAAAACTTATTTTTAAGCCACTATATAAGTATGTGGAATCTTAAGGATTGTTGGCTGATAGTCAAGCTGCATATAGGAAGCAGTTAGGTACCTCTTATACTCTTTTGGACTTGACATGCCATTTGCAAGAGAACCTTGATAAGGGTTTTGAGTATAGAGTAATTCAAATAGATTTTAGTTCTGCTTTCGATCTAGTAAAAATCACAGGGCACATTTTATAAACTTCAGAATCTTGGAGGGGTGTATACTTTTTAGGTTTACTTCAAAATATCCTTACAGGTAGGCAGCAGCGAGTTGCTCTTGATGGGTTCTTTAGCGAACCGAGACCTATTGTGGCTGGAGTTCCACAGGGTAGTGTTCTCGGTCCACTGGTATTTTTAGTGTATATAAGTTATATGGCTGTTGTCATGGAAAACAACATTGTTCAGTATACCATTGATGCAACACTAGTGGGCATAGTCAAGTCTCCCATTTTGAGAAATGAGGCTTCCCGTAGTCTCAATCGTCACATGGACCGGATTAGTGAATCGTGGGAGCGCCTGCAGTTTACGTTGACGCGGGTGTCGTCTGCCAGTTTTCTAGTCGCGGAGAAATACCAACATACGAAACTGGTACTAAAATGACGAAACCATAACTAACCAACCTAACCTAACCTAGTGCGGCGTGCCCTTACCTAGCCGCAGAAAGATAGAGAACGCGGCGTTTCGTGTGGAACTACTTACCTTGGCGGATACCTTGGCGGACGGGACAAACGGCGTTACGTGGCGTCAATGCAAACTGCAAACTACCCGAATCGTGTATTCGGTGGGGTATGGGGCTGATTTCCAGTAAAACGAAAGCACTATTGATTAGCAGATCTCGTATAGATTTTCCACCACATCCTCCCCTTCAGGTAGATGGGACTCTGGTGAATGAGTTTGAAGCTCTAACTATTGTTGGTGTTACTTTATGTACGTAAGGCCTCATTTATAAGTGATAACATCAGTGCAACCTCTTTTAGGTTGCTTGTTCGCCGATGTAGATGTCTGCTTCTGCCAGAGATCTCTCTCTTTTAGATAGAGTTGTTCATGGTGATGGGTTTCTGTTTCCTGATATTAGACCTAATGACTTAGACCGTCGGCGGACTTAGACCATCGGCGGATGGTCTCTTGTTTGTCGATTTTCCATAAATTGTATTTTAATAGCGATCTTTCACATTCACAATTGAGTGCCTCGCTGTCGAATTTCTCAGTTCCAGAGGTCCTTTATTCCTCACACTGTTGGACTGTGGAACATTCTCCCTGAGGATGTCGGGCAATTGGAACTTCAAAAGTTCAAGCGAAGATGTAATAAATGACTACCCTCATACAATTCACCTTGCACTTTAATAATTTACGTACATTTTTATCTATATTTATTAATTTGTTAATTAATTTTTCTTTTTTTAATAATTGATCTTTTTGTATTTCCTTTTACCTCCTGTTTATTTCTTTTTAATGAACATTATATTCTTTGGAAGGTTGAATTTCAAGTCAATGGCCCCTTGAAATCTTAGCTCCATAGGAATAAGATTCATCTTATTATTAATAATAATAATAATAATAATAATAATAATAATAATAATAATAATAATAATAATATGGTGCTATGGCGAAATTTGAGCGCGTGATTTTCATTAACTACGTTATTGGTTTTTGTTATATAAATTCTGTGTTCATTCCAAGAACATTTACTTGAATTTCTTTTACTCCTTCGAAAGGAACATTTGTTTTTCATGTTGGTAACTTCATGTAGTGGACCTCAGCTTCGTACACTATTTACAGATTTCATTCATCAACCGTGAATAGGAATTGAAATTTGTCCGTATATTTTTATTCTTTAATTACAGTAGTTTTAACTCGAATACACTCGCAGTGTTGGAGAATCGCAGGCTTTTTCAATTCATTTGTGGCGCAAAGCATTACGTGTTGATCATAAGATGTATAACTACAGTGTGATACTTTTAATTACAGTACTTTCGTTTTTAGTACCACCTTGATTTATTTCGTATTGTAAGTCCTAAAAATGTACCGCAAATCAAGCACTGGAAATGCTGTAAATACCGAGTCAACACACTTCCTGTGGATGATTGCTAGAAATGTTTTAATTTTGGATACTTAAATTATGGGAAAACAAACTGGATACTGTTTACGTGGGAAAGTTTGAAACTTCATGAATTGTGCAAGTGAATACATTTTCATCTTGCGAGAAACTAAATTCTTGCATTTGCGTCGTGTTTTATTTAAGAAACATATTTTGGTTTTAAATCTTTTCGTTGAATGCAAAGGATACACCGTTAAGTCCCGGGAATATCTATGCAGATATCTGCATTGGTTAGGCACTACACAGGTTTGCTTTAAGTGTAGGAATAAAAAGAGCGCCATCTCTTGTTCATCATCTCTCTCTGACGTTTGGGCTCTTGTTTTTCTTCTTTATGGTCTTGATGTAAAGATGTGAATTATGAGTCATAAAGTTGTTATCTCCTTGAATGATGCCATAGTTTAACAATGCCACTCTCTCCTTCCAGGTACAGTACTTGAGGCTCGCAAAAAGCAGCGTCGGGTTTCTATCATTTCTGATCTCCACAAGGGTAAGACGCTCCTTCCTCACTTATGTAGACTTGTTATAAGCGCCAGTCTCTAATTATTCGCCTAAGCAGAGAAAATGTGAGGTGCAAGACTAATGGGTGTCATAAGCAGGGAAATTAGAAGTGGAAGGCGTTCATTATGCACTCAAGTAAAGAAATTAGAACATAACACGTGTGCGAGACAAGAGTGACCAAGTTGTTTTGTGATTCATTTTGTGAAAAAGAACATCACTTTTGCTGTGCGTTTTGTCATTCGGCTAAGTCAATGACCGCAACCCTTGCCCTGCGAAGGACAACGTTTTCTAAGACTGTGTCTGTTTCCTTAAGACCCTGCGAAGAACCTTACTTTGTAACTTAAGTACGAGTAAGCATGTAACCTTTGCCCCGCACGGAACCCAACTTTTGGCGAAGGAAAGCACAGTGAAAGCCGCCAAGCACAAGCCAGTCCGAAGGAAGTGTCTGGGGAAGGCTGAGTTGGTGAGAATTAGCATACATTGGGTCTGACGTGCTTGTGTACGCGCTCCTTTTGTTGCAGAGGGTGGCACACGCCATGCATCATCGGGAGTTGCAACATGGCTCGTTCTGTGGTGCAGGATACGCCTGTTCGACGGGTAAGGGGATACCCACGGGCCTCACCCTGCACCCCCGCTTTTATCTGCTTCATGCAAAATATTTTCAGCACTTTTTTTCAGGTGAATTCATCTACATTTCGTAATACGACTTGGGAATAAAATTTCTCTTCCTCAGTACCATCATGTTACATTTCCACAGGTGTAATGATGCATGAAATTCAGATATGCTCTCTCTCTCTCTCTCTCTCTCTCTCTCTCTCTCTCTCTCTCTCTCTCTCTCTCAGTTAAATTTCGTGTAATAAAATAATGTATTGTTCATGTTTACACCATGATTTTTCTCCTCCGTTTTTATGTTTCATACTTGCGATATTTATAGAATTTATTAAAGAAATAAAGTTTATGTAATTAACTTTATAAAATTCGTATTTAATGCCTTCGTGCGAAATTTCATTCTCGCATAGACTGCGGTTACAGGAATACCTTTCCCAAAATACATTTTTTCTTTTTCAATGAAAAACCAAAAAATGCCGTCAACAGACTTCCTTAGGCGATACCCCGCTATAAGAATGCAGGATAGTTGGACGGAGGGTTATCCTAAATCAAGGTTTGTATTATTATTTGTACCCTTTCTGGACTTAACATATTGTGGGGGAGGTAGGCGCTTGGTAACTAAAGTGAATGTTTCTAACCTAACTAGGCGACAATCTTCATTGAAAAATCTTAACGACCAGCGAAGAAGAATGGGTTTCAGAGCTTTTGAGAGAAATATTATGTATTCACTTTGACTTTTCTATAGGTGTGAATGTTTTCATGTGTTGGGTGTGTAAAAGTTGGATTTTGTGTGCTTGTTGCGAGTTACATTCCATTTCACGGTTATGTCATCGTTTTAAGTGACTCAGTTTCACTTTTTGCGTATTCATTCTTTTGGCATGTGGGGCCTCTTTGTGATCCATTGGTACACACAACGGGCCTGTAAAGTCTGTTGCCAAGGCCCTTTCATCTTTCCCGGATAATAACCCATCTAAGTGCCAGGCCCAACGTTTCTAATGTCACGTGAAGCGATTAATCGGAAGGAAGTACTTTGTCTTCTTATTCTTTCGTCTAAGTCGAAACCTGTCTCCCGCTATCACGTCACAACGAAGTCATTCTCCCGCTGTCACGTCACAACTAGTCATTCTCCCGCTATCACGTCACAACTAAGTCATTGGGTGATTGAGTTGGTGATTTAAACCAAAAATAATGAGCTCTCACCGGGTGCATTTTGAATATCTTAACTGTGTATATATAAGTAGAGACTTTCAGAACGCTTTACTTACATAGAATTCGCTTGGATATTTCACACTTATCTCGGGTCTAGGAAAGTTGTTGCTTTGTGTTGGCTGAGACACAGAAAATCTCGTCTCTGCAATTCCTTCGGAAATATTTCCCTGGTTTCGAAGTCAGTGTGTTTTTCATCGAAAACTCCAAGTCCGACGATTCTTTGAGGGATCCTATATGGATTGCCATGGAAGGGTATTTATTTATTTTATAACTGATAAGAAGTGAGCATTAATGATAATAAAAGTAGAACGTAATAAGATTTGGAGAAATAGTCAAGGTTATAAATATGAATGATTAACCTTTAATTATCATTCAGTGTTAAGATCGTAAAAATAAGATTAGGCAGACCACTGATTCACATTTATAGATTCGCACATGGCTACTCGAAATGCAGACAACAGCGCATCTGGGTGCCGAAGGGATGCTACAGGGACCCTGCAATTATGACTACAGTGGACCGCTCAAAGTACGGAGATAATTTAAGTTAACTAAAATACCTCAGAATTGATAGTACAAGATATTTTTTCTGAGGTTTGTCAAAAAACATTGCATTTTGAAAGTAAACAAATTCATGGATGTCGTTTTCCGAAAGTCTGGGTATTTCAGGGTATCTGGCAATTTTCTCTTTTCATGCAAGGAAACTCAAATTGTGCCGCTCATGTACCTCTCTCTCTCTCTCTCTCTCTCTCTCTCTCTCTCTCTCTCTCTCTCTCTCTCTCTCTCTCTCTCTCTCAAAGCTAGGAACAGGTGCATGTTTATTTAATCTCGGAATCGACGTCTTCTGTTGTGAAACCAGTATTTGCCTTTAATCAGTCATTTATGATTTTCATGTTAGGCTTGTTGTGATGATTCCCTAGACACTCCCGTGGTAACACTGATCTGCTAAATATAACATTTTGATAAACATATCATGATGTTCTGTCATAAATTGCATATAATCCTTGTCCCTTGTGTTTGTGATTATAGGTGATTGATGCGTAAGTTTAATAAGAAAAGTTCAGTGCGCTGCTAAAGAAACTTGAGAGAGTGAATTTACGAAATGACTTCTGGGCCTTTTTAATACTTGGGCTCATTCTAGATTCAGCAGTCAAGAATTCTGACTGATGATGACTAACGTAGCTATCTAGGGCGCGTAAGTTTATCTTGACGTTAATTGCTATTATTTTGATGATAATATGTTACGTGAATGATCACATTTAAACGTTTACCATTTATTCGATATTTAGTTAATACATTAGTTAATAACTCACTTCGCTCTAAGTCCATTTTTTACACATGGACATGTGCCTGTACATTGGAGGCTTCACAAGTTCATCTAAGGACGCATTGCACAATAGGAATAACAACAGTTATGATAATTGAATATTTTACTTTTCTTCGTGAATGAAAATGTATAAGGGTCTTTTGAAACTGTATGTAAAAAGACTGTAATTTAAAACAAATGTTTGCCAAATCTTGCTAGCTGTTAACTTAATTCAAAGCCAGTTCAGCGTCTATCCGAGATCACTGGGAACTCTGGTTCTCTGAAAGGCCCGGTGCACCTGACCGTGTTTCCTACCTTTCGGCAAGAATGAATGAGAGATTAGAATTCTTCTGGCGTTGGGAGCAAAACGGCTAAGGGCGTAGATGAGGAAGATCACAAAATTATGTCACTCATATTCTTTTGTTTAAACCCACAACGCAAAAAATGGGGATCTAATTTTCCCTCTCCTCAACTATAACTTTAAAAATGTAGAGGAAGATTCTCTCTCTCTCTCTCTCTCTCTCTCTCTCTCTCTCTCTCTCTCTCTCTCTCTCTCTCTCAAGGCTATCTCCTACTTTAACTTCGTCTCTTTCGCCTCCCTCCCTTTACCCTAAGGACAAAAAATGATGATGCATGGTTGGCCATAAACGTTCTGTGTAGCCCATAATACACACTATATATTCGTGGCTACTAGCATTCACTGTCCTACCCGGTCTTTGGCAACCTGGCAAAAATCTGCCTAGGGCAACTTGCCGGTTTACCTTGACAAAAATGTAAATAAAATCAAGAGGTAATAAAAACAAGGAAAGAAATTCAAAACAAGCGTAGTGCTTTGGCGATTGTGACCATGTGTTGGCAGCATCGCAGAAGTATGCCTCGGTCACCTTGCCCGTCGTGATCGGCGAAAACTTGAAAGTATTTCAGTAAAAAATATTAGAAAACCAATTTTAAAAGGCAGCGATAGACTCAAGATTCCGTCCGGTTGTTGGCAACAAAAATCTGCCTTGAGCACCTCCGTTTGTCCTTGGCAGAATTGAATCTAAATCAAAACACTGGGAAAGGGAATTTTAAAAAGTGAGAGACTATTGTTGTGGAAATAAATGTGCGGGTTATTGATTACTCTTTTTATTCTCACATGTAATTTTTTTAACTTATTAATCTATATTAGCATTTGTCGTTATAGTTGTGTCGTTTTATATCGTAACCGTTTTTTTTTTGTTTCAGATAGCTTGCTCTTTAACATTTGTACCCCAATTTGTGTTGAATAATCGAGTATAAATATGAACAGAGATGCCAACATCTGCTTACACCTTAATTGAATTGGCTTAAAATATTCTTCATTATATAGGCTTTTCGGGAAATTGGCCTCCTTGTGATTATTAAGTGAATAGCCCATTAAAATAGAGCGTCATTATTTTAGCTTCCGCTTGATGAAAGCCATATTGCGTGTGAATCTTGGTTTGGAATGTTTAGGTGAACAGAGAAATTTCGTATCCTGTTAACTACTAATTGTCTTTGAATGGAGCAGCACCTTTCATTTGCATTCTGTAAACACTCCAGAAGTGGAGGCTCTTCGTAAGTCTCTCTCTCTCTCTCTCTCTCTCTCTCTCTCTCTCTCTCTCTCTCTCTCCGTATCAGTCTATCTATCTATCCCTCCCCTTTCCGATTTACCTGATAAACTGGTCGGTCAGTTCAGTCCAACCCCGACTGAGTAACTATTATTCATTCAGCTGACTTTCCCATTTTGTGCAGCGATTTCTAAAGATTTTGATTAGATGTAGAGTATATTAATTGTACCCTCACCTGCTCTCGAACATATACTTATCCTAGGTAAGTTTTAAAGCCTTCCTCCTCCCTGTTCCAAAAACAGTGTATAATACAAAAATTGAAATAATTTGCGAAAGGTCATTTCTTTACAGGGTATTATAATCATAAAATGAAAAAAAATGTTCTTTCTTTGTTGTATGAGAAGCAGTCAGAGGAAATTGAGCTGCTCCTTTAGAGAAAATGCATTTTCAGTTGCTTGCAAAGAAGGGCATGAAGACTAGAGAGAGAGATAGAAGGGTAGACACCGGGATAAGCTGAAGTGTTGACTTTAGATTTCTCTAAGTGATTCAGAACCGGTTTATTTTCGACGTTTTTGAATTTAGGCTTCGATTGAACGGCCCATGTTAAGTCAAGGATAGTGGCATCTATTTTGTGCTGGCCGCACATATGTAATTTGTGTTTAATATATTATTGATTTTCATTGGAGGCACCTGATTTCACTCAGCACTATTTGGGCGTATCCTTGAAGAATTTACAAAATTAATCTCGCATCACCTTTCAAAAGGTCTTACCGAAGGCTCTCAAATAGGTAATACAATTGGACGTTGATTATTCTGTTTCCTTGAGTTTCTATTTTGTGTGGGCGAAATTTCAAACTGGAGTTGGTTACTCTGTTTTCTTGATTTCGTAATTTTCTTTTGTACCAGTTTCAGTATGAAAGGCAATGCCTCTAATTTTGTCATTTTAATTTCACGGAGTATTTGAGCTTATCTTATTTACGTTTTTTGATCAGTCTCTCGCTATTTCCTCCTTCGTGTTTCTTGACAGAAGAGTCGAGAGAATAGCTCTTAATGCATCCACTCGTCCGGAACTAAAGGGTCGTTATCCTTCGTAATGAAGACAAGAATCACTGTACTTTTCAGCTTCGAAAGAGAAAGTGCGCTTGCTCTGGAAGGCATTTTAGCATCTGGGTCTTCATGTCTCCTACTGAAAGAGATATCATCCTTTCCCGGGAATTTTCTTCGAACTCAAAGCTCCAACCTTCTTCCTCCTTTCCTTCTGGATGAATCTGTAGCTAGTTTTCTAAAAGATAACTCTCAGTCTCGTTGGGAAACTAAAACGGCGAAAAATGAAATGATTGTCATGCAATAAAATGTAAAAAATACAGACTCGAACTAAATTGTGTAGAAGTTGCTGGTTCTGTAAATTATAATTTTAGGGTCTGTCACCAAGGCGCATTTTTTGGCATCTAAGTTAAGCATCTTGCTTCGAGTTTGCGCAGAGTAACCGGTGATGCTGTCATAACTGAACTCGCTCACGCTTTTCACTTTGCCACCAAAGATAACCGCCTTGTTTTTAAGGAAATAATGAAAGAGAAATATGCCAACAAACAGAAATACTAATATCAAATCAACACTCTATAAGTTTGGCTAATCTTGATACTTAGCAATTTAGCATATGTTATATTCCAGAAACGAAATTTCCTGTTCTTGACATTTAAACAATGATTTAATGATTTCCAGTTTTCATTGGCCCTATCAACGAAAAACTGTCAAGTGACCATCTGACATTACTTTTTAAATAATATCATATTTATGAAAAGAATAGGATCAAGCTTATTACTAGTGTAAATGTGTATTAGTATTACACCCGAACACAGAAATATCTGCTCACTGTGGAAGCGAGTTTCCCGTGAGGCCTCATGTCACCTTTCGGCGCTTTTAATGGCGGAAACGCTTCGCAAGATAACGAAAGAAATCGTCCGTGTGACGCCGCCTCAAGAAAGCCCTTCAACAGATGGCGTAGTCGTTTCACCCGCATATACGTTCAGTTTTGGTCTATTATAGGGTATATAACTGTTATGGGCTTTGTTCCCAAAGTCGTGAAATCGCTCTGTGGTGCCCGTTTCCATATCTACTAGATAAAAAGTTATGAAATTTGGTCATGTTTTTGAGATTATTGTTATTATTCGGAAGTTGAAAACTATTCATATGGAACAAGCCCACAGGGACCATTGACTTGAAATTCAATCTTCCAAAGAATTTGGTGTCCATCAGATGGAGGTAACAGAAGGTAATGGGAAATGCAGAAAGAAGAGATCACTTATTGAAAAAAAAAAGATATAAATTTATACAATCTTACTTAAACTAGTTTCTTAAGACGTTAAATTTTATTAGTTTACAGTGTTGTATAAATGGATTTATTATGTGTATGTAAACCTTTGCAAATGTATTTTATGAATGTGTGTAAACCTGTGTAAATGCATATGTAAGTGTGTTTAGATAAGTTTCAAACTTCATCTCCATTCATCTCAGCGCTGAATGACCTCAGGGGTCCCAGTCCTTGGCCTGTGGCGTAAATCCCGTATTCCATCCATTCCGTATCCATATCCATTTCCATAATAAGAAGAATTCGACATTATTTTAATTATCAAATAGGTGACTCAAGGTATGTATCGGCGAAATTGATGCATGCCTCTTGATTAATTATCCCTGAAAGGAAGCCATCCGTCTTTCATCTGCTCCCTTTTAAGGGTCATTATTCCGCATTCATTTTTCTTTGTATCAATCATCTTTTTCATCAAGGCCTTGTACAGTGAGACCAAACACTTGTAGTCCAAGGGCGTTGCTGTTTTGAATGACTTTTAAGCAAGTGTAAGTTATTGTTAAGACTGTTTGTTGTTGATCCCACTGAAAGTTGGTGCTTTGCCAGCGAAGAAAGTGCTTGAGATGTAAAATACAGAGAGATGTTACCTGAAGGCATTTCAGATATGTGTGTGGGTGAGAGAGAGAGAGAGAGAGAGAGAGAGAGAGAGAGAGAGAGAGAGAGAGAGAGAGAGAGAGAGAGAGAGACCTTAGCATAGCCTGTGTTTTCAGGGACAGTATAAATTATGCGGTGATAATTCATAATAATTACCGAAGTATGTTAATTGCTTTTGATATATGGGTCAGCTCGCTGGTAGTACATCACACCTACCTACAAGGCTTAAATAACTTACCTGCATACGTGAGTGTTTTGCGCGTTGATTACCACTGGCACACATTGGTGAAATAGTTAATAATAATGTATACAGATACATGTCAAGAAACAAATTTTAGCCACGATCACAGGGCGAGTTCTTATTTTGTGCATTTCGCCTGCTGTTGCACTAACTTCTCCAGTTGTCTACGTCATAAATTCCTGGAATATTTACGATATTTACGAATACAGTTGTGGTCGTTGTACATGTACACATTAGACCTCGTACATACTACATTGCAATGCTGTATATCGGATCAAGAGGTGATAAAATTATCATAGAGTTTGCGTCGAATAGAACTGAATAGTTATAAAAAGGCCTATTATTGTGTAATCTTCAGATTGCTCTTTGCCTTAGTTTATTAGCGTAACCAGAACACCTTAACTCGGAGGGCTGGTAGGTGGATTCGTTCTTGGATAAAAATTTAATTAGAGTACATTAAATGTAATGGAATTGCTGTTTCATAAAAAAAAAAAAACACGATATGCTGACAGTGCTGACGATTCTGAAAATAAAATGTTTTGTAGTATCACCCGCCTCTACGTGTTTCTGTTTGTGTGTTGTATACATATAGAACTACGCACCATACCCTTCTTTATTACGGGTATGATTCATTGGGTGTATAATCATTTATAAACAGCCCGATAACGTCATACCACCAGAGTTACCCCTTATAACCACTGGGTCTCAGAAGGGTTAGGATGAGAGATGAGAAATGCCCAGGTAGCGAGGTAGACGAATACGCGCTCTGGCAGGACACCTGTATCTGGTGGTTACCTGCGATTAAGCGCGATGAAGGTTGTTTACGGGTCAGGACTGTCCTTATGCAGCATGCGGAATGTATGCAGGTTTGTTTGTTCGTTTTGAGTTTTTGTTTTGAGGTTTGATCTTTAGCACCTCCATTGCTTTCCCATTCAGTTGTACAACCAATATTCGTGGTAAACAGTGCATGGTAGTGTTCGTGTGTTGCACGTGTTCGCGCACCTGGGCGTGCTGGTTCGTATTAACGAGAGAGAGAGAGAGCGAGAGAGAGAGAGAGAGAGAGAGAGAGAGAGAGAGAGAGAGCTATTACATTTCTAAAAATCCTGTGGGCAAATGGTAGGCACATCGATTACACTCCATAATGGTTTTTGTTATGAAAGATATCAGTATTTTATTTCAGTCATTCCGTTAATTTATGCTTCAAGCTTGTATCAAATCATTACTAAAACTGCGAATGATATGCTTAATTTATTCATTCTTGACTATTGACTTATGGCCGATGTTAAAGTAAGCATTCATGGGAGTCAGAGATGGGTGAAATAATAATAATAATAATAATAATAATAATAATAATAATAATAATAGTAGGAGTAGTAGTAGTAGTAGTAGTACTGCAATCATTTCCTTGTCCAGCATTTCATGGAAAAGTAAGACTCAGCTTTCTTAAAGTATTTTTATCCATCTCTCTCTCTCTCTCTCTCTCTCTCTCTCTCTCTCTCTCTCTCTCTCTCTGTTATTATTTTATTTGTACTTTAATTATAAATGTAATGATTACACGCAGTTTGTTATGGTAAGTGCATTAAAATGTTTAATCAGTGCCCAATCATTTGCCCGTGTATTGGCATTGGCACGTATATACAGAGACGATTTGAAACCTGTCCAACAGTCTCTCTTTCGTAAATCGTCAGTTGAATATTAGTGCCAGGTTGCTCGGGTCAGGAAATTTGTAGTGTACGTAGGCATTGCGTATTCAGTTTAGCTTTATTTTGTGGTGCAGGCATTAAAGTATAGATGAATGGATACTTGACTCTTTGAATATCATTTATTGTAATCAATCATAACGTCCAAATGTCCATAATACATGAACCAAAACGGCCGTTACCTTGTTTGGCGAACTTTTAAAGAAAAGAAGACCCAGAGGATAAAAAAAGGAGAAAATACAGTGAGAAAATAACCATATAATAATGAACGTTTAACCTTTTATGCATAAATAAATAAGTCCTATATAAAACATGAAATTTTATTTATCAGATATTAATTGTTTCAAGTTTTATAATATGCTTAAGATTTGTTACCAGGGTAACTCTATATATAATAACATAAATTTTCCATGTGGATAGGTTTGGGACTTGAATTTTATCGCGAATGACTTAACCTACATGTTGAAATGC
>NC_089787.1:46704103-46729103 GCF_040412425.1 Macrobrachium rosenbergii
GGAAGCCCCAGAAGCCTCCAGAATTCCTAGAAGCCTTCGGAATTCCCAGATTCCCTACTGTCACCCCGGTGAGGACAAGAAAGACCCAATTGGAAATTGTTATTATTATTATTATTATTATTATTATTATTATTATTATTATTATTATTATTATTATATTTCTTTGACGTGAAATACAACAGATAAATCTTTTATTTGGTACACTGGACAAGACAGAATAGGCTTTTTAAATTTTTCTTTTTTCTGAAATCATACGAAATGCTTTGTACTACTATTCAGCGATATCAAGGATTACAGATTGTTCTGTTTCAGCATCGTTCGTGACATTAATCTCTTTTTCTTTCTGAAAGACGAATTTATTTATTTTCTCAAGTTAAGGGGTCAGATTTCAAGTTAATTGCTAATTGTATGATTTAATAAAACTGTATTTTTGGTGTTTTGTAAACATTATCATGGTTTACAGGAAGGTTATGTGCATAACGATGGGTGGTTTGTAATGTGCAAATCTCTTTCTCTTACTTTGACAAGGGAGCATGCTTATGGTAATGGGATTTTCTTTTGTGTATGATATTAGACCCTTTTTTTTTAATCTTTTTTTTTGGGGGGTATTTTTGGGATATTCTTTCACCTTTTAGATTTTTCGTCGGCAAGTTTTAGCTTTCACGTAAACAGTTTGGAAATCCTCTCTTTTTCCATTATGATCCCTCCTCCCATGAATAGGTGTCTGTAAACATCCATCGAGTTGCTTTTTATCGACGCAGCCTTAGCCCTTTTAACAATGTCCTTCAGGATTTCTGTAGGTACCTGAGTTCGGCCCTCCAGTTACAAACGCAGCTGTTACGCCCGTGAAGACAGGGACAATGTGAGGAGCTTTTGCTACGCCTGCGTCACTTTATACAATAATAATGCTGTATACCCTATCGACCCTCTATGCCCCCACCCACCACCCCTCCCTTGGCCTTTCAGGCCCCTGTGACATTTTACCCGTCCTGCCAAAATGATCCCCATAATGTTTCCGAAAATACCTTCCAAAATAACCTTTCCCTTTACCAATGGGTTGAATGTTGTGGGACCCTCTTATAATGGCTGGTGCTGCTGCTACAAGTAATGGATGTTTGTTTGGGCGCGGACGCCGTTTTAGGGCACGTGCCCCTCGCTGCCCTGAAGCCGAGGTCACACAGCGACAACACTTCAAAGCAGCCAAAAGTTTACGTTCCTATTTTGGAACCTTGGAAGGGTAAGAAGGACTTTCTTGTTTTCTCTCACCATAGAGATGAATAGCGATAGCATCCGAATGGCCAGGGAAAGATGTTTTTCGTATTTTTCATAATATTATGCTGAAGCCTTTTCATCGTCTCATTGTTTTTCCTTGTACGACACTGATGTAGTGGCCTTTTGGTTGCAAATATTTGTTTATATGTATATGCACATTTCATTTTTGTCTACAAATAATAATCAGTATTAAAATGATAAAAAAATATTGAATAATACTGTCATAATCATATTAATAACGGCATGTTAAACTTTGGCTTTCATCCTAATCAACCAACTGATCATTAGTTTTTTGGTGCTACAAGTGGTACTTATTCACAGTATCTGAGAGATAATGGCAGATAATGCTCCCAGTAAAACATACACACACACGCACACATACACATACACATTTATATATATATATATATATATATATATATATATATATATATATATATATATATATATATATATATATACATACACACACACACACACACACACATACATACATACATACATACATACATACATACAGTATATGCGCTATTGGCGGCATTATTTACCATAATCTTTCTAATATTGTGAATTACTTACCACTTGTAGCACCAGTATATATATTAATGGTCAGTTTGTAGATTAGGATAAAACTTTTCCTTAATTATATGATTTTGCCAGCATTACTTAATATCTTTTTGAACATTTCAATATTGCGTGTTGTTTTTTGTACCAAGTGCAAGTATATGAGGAGATTAAGCGACAAAAAAAGAACCACTTCTTTGGTTAGTTCCCTATCGAGTAAGTGGGGTTGGGGAATAGGAGGTGACTGATTTTCTCTCTCCGTTTGACTTGTGGCTTGCTCGGCTTTCTGTCGCACTTACCTTGTCATCCGAAGCTTCTGGCGGTTGATGGGCAATAAAGGAAACCATACTTTTGTCTTGTCTGTACACAGCTTCAACTTTTGAACTATGACAGACGAAGACTTCATATTTGGCATACATACTCCACTAGTGAAGGTCTTTTAGATGATACGAAGCCCAAGACCTTCCTGTTAATTATAGCTATCTGGGGCAGCTATGTTTCACAAATACATTTCGTCGGGAGAAAACCTATCCATTTATCTACTTGGCAAAAACCATAATGATGTCTTTCATCAGCCGTTATGCTCTGGGATATAAGTTGACTGGCAATCGATGAGAAGCGCGTATTGCTCTAGTACTAACCTCAAATTATTATTATTATTATTATTATTATTATTATTATTATTATTATTATTATTACAAAAGGCTTGAAGGAAAATCCGCTAATTTATGTGTAGTATTTGTTTTATTGTTTAAAATAGTCTGTTCGAAATCTGAGGTTTTAAAGAAAGACTGCAACGATGAATGTAAGACCAGGCATCGTTCAGAGTAACGAGTCTGTTGAGAGAGAAGATTCTGTCTAGAAGATCAGTCTTTCGTGGAAATGGAAAAAATAAACGTATGGACCCGACGCTAATAGAAAGATTAACTTTAGTAGATTTGATTTATATATTTCATAGAATAATTGTTATTATGGGCCTTCTACGGTGCGTTAATTGAGAAATGATAGATACCTTTTCGGTACTGTATTACTGAAAAAAATACTTCACGCTTATCTTTAGAAAAATCTTAACATTATTTGGGGTCTAAATGAGATGCGAAAGTATGCGAACCAGAATTAAAAGCCGAAGCTCCGTTTTAAGCTTTCATATAAAATTTGATTATTGCACCGATAGTGAAGTGCGGTCATTTTTTCATATCCAGATGTGCTTCTCGTATTTTATGGAATTTTTAGTATTGGGTCAGCGAGGCCAAAACGTGTTTGTCTCGTTAAACTAATCTGCAAGTAGGATGGCATGCACTGTTTCGGTGTTACTGCAACCAAAATTAACCAGTCAGGGTTCTTCTAAGCTACATAGATGAGGATTAAACTAACTTCCTACCTAGTGCCTGTCCCATCCTCTCTCTCTCTCTCTCTCTCTCTCTCTCTCTCTCTCTCTCTCTCTCTCTCTCTCTCTCTCTCTCTCTCTCTCTCTCTCATTCGCCAGTGCTCATGTACACAAACACACACACACAGGTGAAAAAATAAGAGATTAGGAACGAAAGTGTAAATAGCCTTTTTGACAAGTTAAATGAATTTTATAATTGGAAGGGGATGGGTGCCTACCTTTTTTGGATTGTCTAAAACAGAACTAGTAATAGTTTTAAATACAGTGTTTACAGAAAACCTACTAATATTGCTTCCAGTGTGCATTTTTAGCAGAGTCAAAGCAATAAAGTTAAGAAAAGAAATAAGTGTTCAAATCTGTGCTTTTAAGAGCATTACGTACATGTAGCCCTGACTACACTGATGATGAAAAGATAAGATTAGGAATGCAGGCAAGAAATTGAAATATCCTGATTATGTATTAGACAATGGTTTAGAAGTGACAAAAAAGACTGTATCTTAACAAAACGCTTGCAACACAAAAAATTTGCTTGTACTACCAGATGATAATAATAATAATAATAATAATAATAATAATAATAATAATAATAATATAAAAAAATACCCCCATCTTCTTAAGCATTTTAAGGTTAAAATAATGTAGCATTTAAGAACAATAAAATAACGAAACATGCACTTACAAAGAACTCTTCCGACAGCGCTAAAGGATGTGTGTATAGAATTCCATGTAAGTCCTTGATAACTTTTATATTAGTCAAATTAGAAAAACATTAGAACAAAGAATAGAAGAGTATAAAATATTTGTAAGATATGCAAAGGTGAGCAGTGGATTTTTTGAACATGGTAGCGGAAACAATCACCGTTAATTAAGGAGGAGCAAAAAAAAAAAAAAAAAAAAGAAGCTTATTCCAGTATTGCACAGGAAAGAAATCTCATCGAGTCAAGTTTTAGAAAAGACAGTTACTGTCAGAACATAAATATCAGTCAAACATAAACATGATCCTGTAATTTCAAGGAAGGTAGTAGATAATGTATGAAAAAAGAATGATAATATTTGTAAACATATTACCGGACCCTTGCACTAATGAGTTTTTTTTTTTTTTTTCCCTTCCCTTTGACACCTTTCAGATGTGGATTTTTAGTTTCCAACGGTTTGTATGTTTGTCCGTACTGTCCCTCTAGTATATATATTGTGATTTCTACCACTATGGATCATCGTTCGTCAGTGGCTTAGAAATAAAGTCGAAACCGGTCAGGACAAACACACAGTCCCTTATTTTTTATCCTTTGGTGATGTGTGGTAAACAGGTTATGTGGTATTGTGATAATATATATATATATATATATATATATATATATATATATATATATATATATATATATATATATATATATATATATATATATATATATATATATATATATATATATATATATATATATATAATGTCATGCGCGTGCACATAAATACTCATTTGTATTCCAATTCCTTCAATAGACCCATGTTTCTAATGGAGGTAAAGATCTCTCACTGTTTGCTATATAAATTGCAGGGGTTTTTAGAGACATCCTCTAAGGTCCTTGCCTTCTCTGCCGTGTTCGTCATGTAGTGCAGAGGATTGTTATTCTGAAGGGCTTTAGGTCATCTTGATGACCCAGTGCCGCCCACCTACACTGCATGATTTTTGCAGAGTTGAACTAAATACCCATCGGAGGATGTTTTCGACCTTAGGGAATCTCTAGAGCAGCTGACCATGCAGTTTGTGGTCATCGGGTGCGTGATCTGTGAGTGGTCTCGCGTTCTTAGGACTGCCATCGCTTCGTGATGTCCTCTCTCGTCTTCCGGATGCTATTGATCTTATTTTCGTTTGGGATTGACCATAGTTTGTGACCGAAATCGTTTGTGCTTGCTCGCCCTTTCCATTATTAATAAGTGGTAGCTTTTTTGTGCTTTGACTTGTACTGTATATGAGAGCTTGACATTTTTTAAGGGTCAATTTTTATCGTATTATGAAGATATACTCTTTGCATCACTGTGTAGTGTTAAAAGCGTATGAAAATGTTTTTTTTTTTTGTATTTCTAAAAGAAAATGAGCGTGAAATACCAGTCTGAGTTGTGTGTGTGTGTGTGTGTGTGTGTGTATGTATATATATATATATATATATATATTATTAGCTTTATCACTTACACAGTTGTTCTGTGCATTAACGCAATTACTAACAGGGTCTCATTAAAACTGGATGGTATCTAGCGGAGATATTTTGTCAGGAAAAGTTACAAGAGATCTGGGATTAGAAAGCTTGTAACATTTCCGGATTAAATATCTCCGCTAGATACCATCCAGTTTTAATGAGTTCCTGTTAGTAATATATATATATATATATATATATATATATATATATATATATATATATATATATATATATATAGTAGATATAGATAGATGTGTATGTATAAACTCGATAATTGGTTGTCGTACGAAAGTGGCAGTGCAGTTACCATATAGTAATAGACGAAATAAAATTTGTTGGAACTGTATTGAGAAAGTAATGAATATAAAAATAGTAACATGGAGTGTTGGCGCCCACATGCGTAGCCCAATAATATGATAGCAGCTAATGCGTACAAAGTTAAAAAGAAAAAAAAATTCAGATAATGATAATCAGCTCGAGCAACAGGAAGAGAGGCGTAGTAGTGAGTAAACGTTATCTTAGAGATTATCATATAGTTTTGTGTGACGTTAAGAGATTCCCCTAAAGCTTGATTAAACATATGTATGCTAAATGTAATTTCGCTAGATATTTTTGTTGCATCATTTCAGAAATCTTGTAAAACATTTCAGATTTTGCACATTGAAAGTATGTCTGATCCTTTCATATTGCATGGAAATAACTATATAATTATGCTGTACTCAGAGTGTAGAATACTTTGTCGTAACTGCGTGGATATACAGTTCTTGATGTTTGGCAGTGGAATATATATTACTTTGTTTTAAGCGCAGAGAATATAATATTGCATATTGTATACACATGAAATATAAAAGACCGTATGATTGTGTGTACTTAGAATACATAATGGTAAAAACTGAAAGATATCTGTGTAAGTGCGTCAGTGTTAAAGAGTATGTTATCTGAGTTGAACCCCAGTGGTAGCATTGGACCCACAAGCGCATCTGCGGCGCAGCTGCCCCTCCTCTCCCTCATCACCCACAGCAACCCGGCATAAAAAACGCGCCAAATAAGCTCTTTTGAGGAAAGAGGTTATTTCAAGCCGAGATATTCCATTTGGAATCAGTCTTGTCCACATTTAGAGTTTGTACACAATTTTCCACGTTAGAAACACCGACGGCGATGAAACCCAGATATCTCGACAGCAACTGGATGTGTTATGTGCGTGGCGTCAGTGTGACCATGAGTTGACGATAGTACTAGGCACACGCTCCCCAGGTGATTCCGCCAATCAGAAGCGTTCCCGCGCGAGCTTGCCCCCATTCTCAGCCAATGAGGGGCCGGGGATTCAACACGTGGTACCCGTGAGTGCGAGTGTTTGCAAGGACCAGGTGTGAGAGATAAAGTTTAAGCTTGAATTTACATATCTCAATCTTTTTCTCGTTTCGCCTTTGTCCTCGTAAAGGGTTTCAGTATGTTAGTGTATATACAGCTGGAGCGGAGCTGATACTGATGAGCGTGTGTTTTATAATTCTCTTATCGTATTGGCTTGTGATCCAGCTACTGATTGATCTGTCTTTTTTCCGTGTGTATTAGTTTACAGTCATATGTATGGAGGAGACTTAAGGAATGTGCCTCGTTTATTGAAGTATCAAGTAAAAAATATTTTTAATATTCAGTTTCTTCGCGTTAGTGGATTCATTCCATGTAATGAGATTGCACTAATCGTGCAACTTGCAAAAACATTCTCTCTTCTTGCTTTAATAACAGTAAGTTTTGATGGCGATTATTATTTAAAGATATTATTATTATTCTTGCACACGAAGATATTCATGACAAACTTAACCATGTTTCGTTGGAAAATGGCTGCATGAAATTCAAAGGAGACTGACCACACTGCCATCATAAATTTCTTTCTTGGGAAATACGAAGAGAAGTTGAAGAAATAGTGGTGTTTAAATCTGAAAGGAACGATTGGCCTAAAGGACAGGAGATTTTATAATTGGCAGGAAACGGAAGCAAGAAAATACTTAAATGCCAAGCAGTTGGGGAAAAGAACCAGTGGCTGATCCGCGCAATCGGATGTTACTGATTCCAATAGAGTAATAAAGATGGACTTAATTTTTTTAGAATATTTTTTTTTTTATTTAAGTTATATATGATTTTTTATTTAACTTATATATATAGTCTGCGTGAAGATTGTGCAGAAGACTACATCCAACTATCATTATCATTCTACAAGCCAAAATTGTTTAAATGGCCATCTTCCCATTTGCTTTACGGCAAGACAAATAGTGAGGGGAAGTGCACATTACTATTTACTGCTTAACACATTTCCGTTGCGCATAGAGTGTGTGTGTGTTTGTGTGTTCACACTGTAGCACAGAAGGCAAATTCCCTTCTTCTGCTTCTTTTTCTTCTTCGGCCCCATGACAAAATGCCTTTGTTCCGTGCTTTTCTTGTCTTCCAATCCTCTCGGGATGAACTACTGCTCTTTTGTGCCTTGTTTTGGCTGGCCAATAGTCATGCGAAGAATGCGATATTGTCATCTCCACACACTGCCGTCACGGTGGGGCGTTTGTTTAAACGCTCCACCTCTGACACAACACCCTTTCTGGACTGATGGCACCCTGGCGGTGGGTAAACCCATAGGCTCTTTTAATGAAGAAGATAATGGCGATAGAAAAACATCCGTTGCCGAGCCTAAAGCGTGCTGAAGAGGTGATTGTTCACTTTTCCCGAATCGATAAAGTTTTCTAACCGATCAAAAATTCCATTTTGTTTTCATGATTGATGTTGTGGATAGCAAAAGATATGGCATTCGCATTTTTTTAAGTAATTTCTCTGACACGCAAATATAAGAGAAAAGATTCAGTTGTAGGGTGTGAGGATGGTATATGTGAATTTGTTTTCAGTACACCAAATAAGAGAGAGAGAGAGAGAGAGAGAGAGAGAGAGAGAGAGAGAGAGAGAGAGAGGATGCGGTTAGAGTCCTTTCCCCCCCAAGTTGTCCCTGACGATAGAAAACGGGAAGAATGGAACAATTAGCGCAGCGGAAATCTAGCGCGTGGTCTTCCCTTTCATCTGAGAGTTCAAAAGGAAAGGATGCTGAAGTAGGGAATGAAGATAATGAAGAGATATGATGAGTCTGATGAGTTTGGATTTCCATGGCTGGTCTGGAATAACAACGGACTGGATCCGATGCTCGTTATGGCCTAAAGGGATACCGCCAAAAATCGTCGATTTTAAGATTTTCACGCTCCGGATAAAAGTGGAGGGTTGAGCCTCAATTCAACGGCCGTTGTCTGCTGTTAACGGAAACGGGTCTTAATGAGCCACTAAAACTGAGTAGAAGTAATCGTTTAGAATTTTATGCACAAACTCCAACGCACACACGCGCATATATATATATATATATATATATATATATATATATATATATATATATATAGTCTCGGTAATTGGGCGGCTACTTGGAAATCTTAGCTTAATGATAAATAATATTGCCAAGACCAGGAAGAAAATTCTTTATTACAAGCTTTCGAGGTATAAAACCTCATCATCAGGCTGAAAAAACCGACAAGGATGAGAATCAATAAAATTACAATAAAATGAATTGTCATAATAAAACTTCAGCAAGTAGACTGGACCTTTTAATTTCAGAGTCGCTGACTATTAAAAAGATGAAGCCGGAATTGAACAACAACTCGTCTGGTATTCAACTAGCTATCGTGTAATTTCATAGCAGGTACTCAGTTAGGTCGTTAAATATTTTACTTTGTGAGTGGTAGTTTGTTTACATTTCACTATAGTTTTATTTTCATATTTTTATGTTTGTGTTTTTAATTTTTCGTTATTTTACGTCTCACCCTTTTAGTTTGTATTTACTTGTTCATTTTATATTTCGTTAGTATTTTTGCTGAAGTTTTATTATGACAATTCATTTTATTGTAATTTTATTGATTCTCATCCTTGTCGGTTTTTTCAGCCTGATGATGAGGTTTTATACCTCGAAAGCTTGTAATAAAGAATGTTCTTCCTGGTCTTGGCAATATTATTTATCATTATTTATATATTATATATATATATATATATATATATATATATATATATATATATGTGTGTGTGTGTGTGTGTGTGTGTGTGTGTGTACTGTATATGTATACTGTATTATGATTTTTCCCAATAGGGGTGGCGCCAGAGAAAAGCAAAAGAGTAGTCAGTCATCGCTACGTTCATCCTTCGTCTGCTGAATCAAATGTGTATAAGCTATTTTCATGCGGTCGTGCGATTTGATAAAAAGTGATATAGTGGTGTTATGTTATGAGGCAGGATAAAAGAAGACCATTATTTCCCATGATGCTTTCAGCTTATCTTCAAAAGCGCAATTATCGTTATTTTTGTTTAAGTGTTGTCGTGGTTTTGTTGATTTTTTAATATGGCATCGTCCTTATCGGTTTTTGATTAGGAGTACTAGTTATTATGGTTATAATCTAATCTTTTGCTCTGTAAAATAAAAATAATAATAATAATAATAATAATTATTATTATTATTATTATTATTATTATTATTATTATTATTATTATTATTATTTAATTAAGTCTAACATATTTAACAGTCTGCCTCAGAAAATCATGATAGTACTTGAGTTAAAAGGAAGATAGAGCAAAGAGCGGAATACTTGGAGCAAAATGAATCAGACAAAACTGCAATGAAAACATGAATAGTTGAACAAAAGAGCTGCTGAATATGCTATCGAGTTCCATAGTGGCAAAAGACCACTGAGCTTTGACGCAGGATTGCAGCCTCTCTCCAAATGACGACCCTTACCATTCATTCATAACGGTATTGGAAATGCTTACGCGGTTTTACCGTGTATGAAACCAGAAGCCCAACAATATCATCTGTTACAGTAGTTGACGATGGAATTTCGTCATCGAAATAAGGTTTGTGGAAGACACCCAAACAGAAATATATAAGATATAAATGATAATCGGTTTTGTGTACAGAAGACACCAGAGACGGTAATTGTGCAAAACATGTTAGGATGCTGTCACTATCAGGGATGTCAGAGAAACCACATGACGTCACTGTTATGGTTTCTTTAGATGAAACGAGTCTTATAAGGAAAAAAAAAAAAAAAACAGAGACTCGGCTTTCTTCTAGCAGCCTGCGTAATTTATGTATTCAAATGCTGCAGAATAGTTCGTTTGGCATGACAGGTGAAGTCAGATATTCACACACTAAAGTTATCACAGCTTATCATGGAGTGAATGTGTAGCTTGATGTCAGGTAATATAATGTATATCCTAGGGTGTATTGGAGTTGGGTGTTATAGCCCTCTGACTACATATGTGCATGTATACGTATACTGTATGTACAGTATGTATATATACCGGGTATTATACATATGTATATTTTTTGTTCATATACATATACACAAAATTATATATGTACGTATCTATACATACACACACACATATATATAATAAATGGAGATGTATTTGTGTATATATGTATACGTTTGTATTTTTACTAGATTTTGTACAGTCTCCATAGCAAAGTGAATAACGACCACGCCTTACTAAAGAACGAGTCCATTATGCCCTTAATGACCTAATTAGTAAAGTATTCACATGGTATATAGTTAGTCGACTGAGATTGTCGCATAGGGCCCAGCATTGTCACGCCAAAAAAAAATCCCACTCAGAATCAGAAGCTTAATACCAATTGGAACTACCTCTTTTGAGGGAGAAATGCTTATAAAGAAATATATATATATATATATATATATATATATATATATATATATATATATATATATATATATATATATATATATATACACATATAACAGGTATATATACTGTGTATATATATGTATATATATATGAAGTAGAGTCACATGTGTTTGTTTTAAATATTGGGTTTTTGTGACTTTAGAGTTCATTCTAAAGTAAGGAATAATGTCTTTTACCATTTTCAACGAACTGTTGGGTAGCTACAACTTTTGAATCCAACCGTTGGTAGGGAATGGAAAACTGGCACCCCAATTAGTGGAAGACCCTGGCTCATGTGAATGTTAGTTTTTAGTCTTCCAACACGAAAGACCACAAAAGAAACACGTGCTTGGTACACTCTCCTACTGCGTTAACACCCACCTTTGGTACCTTTATGTGCCCCTGTGCATCTGCCACCTCCATATGGGTACCTGGTTTTTGCCCACCAGTAATTACGGCCAGTAAACTTTACCTTTGCTAACGTGTGGGTCCGAAGGAGGTGTAAATGAGAAGCCAAAGATGCCTGGTCAGTATGGTTAATTAAAACGCGTATGGAGAGGAACCCTGCCCGGGAGAGAGGGTTGTTGTTGGACCTTGGTCGTTAGTGGTCATCCGAGTCCAGGTGACGGAGTCACAGAAGAAGAAAGGTGTCTGTCATGATGGCTGTGATTGCTCCTTCTCTGGGAGGTGTGCATGAGGTTTTCGTGGGTGGGATCTTCTGTCGCCTCCTCGTGGGTGGTTGGGTTGTGGCGGAGCTGTAGTTGACTTTTTATTTCTCCTTTTTCCTACAAGGCATCAGCTGGTCAGGTACCACCGTTGCTAGTGTTAATTACGTTCTTCGGGCGCGATCCTGTTTTCAGTATTCGTCAACGAAGATTGGCGTCATATGGCAATATGACGCTTTAAGATCAGTATGATGCTTTAAAATAGTGTTTGATGTGCGGTTGATACATCGAAGAAAAACTCGTGGAAACAGTTTTAAAGAAAGGAGCCTTTCTATACAGAATCATTGCCACTTTAGCTTCGGCTAGCACACAAACCCTGTACAAGATAAGGAGTTCTTTTTATTTGATTTTGGAGTGAAATACTTGATTAGGGTTGTATCTGTTATTACAGATATTTGTCAGTAAGAGTTTTTGAAGCTTTCGAATAAAGGGAAAGATGTTGATAATGATAGTATTGGGGAAACAAGCCCACGGAGGTTTAGATGTTGAAATTTAAAAGAAAAAAATTTTAACAGCTTTATCCCTGTGGATTTGTTTCCCCACCTGAGGTACGCTTAATTATGAGTTTTCGATGATATAATACTAATAATAATATTGAGACTGCATATGACAGATGGCTATAATTTATAGATGTCTTTCTGACATGTGAGCAGTGAAAGATTATAGGTGATACGCTCCCTTATTCTTCAGGTAGGAAGATGCTTTAGCTTCCCATCCCCCGCCCCTCGCAAATCTTTAGCTTAATCGTTCCTGACCGGAAGTCGCCAGAGAAAAGACATGATCGTATGACGTTCCTTTTCCCCGGGCGAATAATAATGTCTTTTCTCTCCTCCCTATAGAACTCAGTTTCCGTCGCCTCTTTCGTGCAGATCTCTCACTTAACCCCTTTCAGGGTTCCTTTGATTGTCGTTTTCTTCTTTTCTTTTGGAAATTTCATATCCGGGTTTTATATTTCGACTATTTTCTGATGTCTCAGCCGGGCATTTCATGAAATTCAAAAGTAAATGTTGTTACTTCTAATTTATGAATCTATTGGTGGTGTTATTAGCAACTGAAACCAGTAGAAAAAAAACTAGGATAAATATATGTTTAAGCAGTAGTTGAGAAACACCAAAAATATTAGAATGTAAATTACATCCAAGGAATGAGACACAAAGCCAGTTTGGATTAAACGGTTTCAATATGCGTTCATTAAATATTTTGGCTGAGAAGATATTGTGCAGACAGAAAGTGAAGCAGTCAGATGCAAGGAAACTTTCGTGTGTTATCTAACTGTAAATGTCAAGTACAGTAATGAGCAAAACCCTTTGCTCAAAAGTTGGGCAGGTCGTGTCCACCTACATCTAAACTTCAGTATTTTTGTGATCCAGAACGTGATCAATGATCCTTCCTGAAAGAAAGCAGTACAGCCCAACTTGCCGTTTGTGAATGTCAGCTCTGAAAACTTCGTATTAACCTCAATTTATGAGGCTTCATATCCTACAGATGAAATTTAGTAGACACTTTTGTACGTATTTGCAAACACGGGTCATATTTACACTGGGTAGTGGATGGTTCTAGGGTGATTGGAATAAAAAAAAAAACCTCCGTAGGGGTTAGTGCCGTCAGTGCACCTCACAGGGTGCACTGTAGGCATTACTGAAGGTTCTTTGCAGCGTCCCTTCGGCCCCTAGCTGCAACCCCTTTCGTTCCTTTTACAGTATTACAGTACCTCCATTCATATCTTTCTTGCATCTTGCTATCCACCCTCTCCTAACAATTATTTCAAAGTGCAACTGCGAGATTTTCCTCCTGTTACACTTTTCAAACCTACCTACTTTCAATTTCCTTTCCAGCGCTGAGTGACCTTATAGTTCCCAGTGCTTGGCCTTTGGCCTAAACTCCATATTCCATTCCATTCCATTGCATTCCATTCTGATTGGGATAAAAGAACAACAACGGCTTATATTTTTCCCATTGAATCGGGTAGGGCAGAATGGCATGATCATATTTTAAGGGTCCTGGCTTGGTTCCTTTGTCTTCAAATCAATCGGTAAGAGCAGTGTTGTGTTTCATAGTGGCCATTCATCTCCAGTACTGGGTTCTCATGTCCAGCATACACCTTATTTTTATAGACTAGATATGTTATGGAAGGGCTTCCTGAAGTTCGGTAGGACATGACTTTATGACCGAGCCTAATGGCTTATTTATGCATATGAGAAGAGAACTTTTATAAGAAGTCCTGTCCATATATCTTTGTTGGGTGAACAGAGTGCAGAGTCCGGAGGTCCACACCAGCCATCCTGCTCTCTTTAACACCTTACCGAGCTTGCGGGCCTTCTTTGGGGAAGGGACCGTGCTGGCATAAGCCAGCTTTATCGAACCAAACAACCAATTTGCTGCCCATCAGATGACCGAGCCCATGTCCTTGAACAGTATTTTCTTACATGTGCCA
The DNA here is from genome assembly GCF_040412425.1 of Macrobrachium rosenbergii. NCBI lineage: Eukaryota > Metazoa > Arthropoda > Malacostraca > Decapoda > Palaemonidae > Macrobrachium > Macrobrachium rosenbergii. The sequence goes on from NC_089787.1 coordinate 46,718,435, forward strand.
CATAAGGATAGTTTCATGAACATGTCTTTCTTTCTCTGAAATGAGACCTTGTGATATTTAGTCTTCTGTATAACATATCATTCGGTGTGACAGACATGTTTAGATGAGGCTTGTAATGATCAAGTAAAAAATCAAAATAAGTGCTCTAAGAGCTCCTGTATTTTTTTTTACTTTACTTTTTTTTTTCGTGGCACCCTTTCCTCTCTGCTGTCCTGTTTTACTATCAAGACTTGCATGCCATAAAAGCATTTACTTACACATAATTCCTGTACGACAATTTTGTCCCTCAGACCATCGACTTTCAAGGTATAATTCAGGGAGGTCACCTAGGTACATGAGGGTTACATGTTGCAAAGGCATTTCTGCCTTATATGTCAATAATGAATCGACATATCTTCGGGTCTTTTCTTATGTTCAGATGAAATAAGACTCAGAGTTCACGTTTTAGGTCTCTGGGAAAGTATTAGGAAATCCGTATTGTAAAGAATGCGACTCTGACAGACAGACGGAGACTGGGATGTAAATATTGTAAGTATTATATGAGAGGCACTGTTTAGTTTTCTCTTGAATTTTGATGATGAAACAGCCTCATTTCCTTTCCAAGTTTAATAGAATCTCCGGGAGTGTAGAGAATTCTAAACGAATCTAAAGTAATCTGGAAAAGAGTGATTTGTAGGTATCCAACGTTTAAAGCTTAGTTTATTGGAACATTGTTAAGTCATATGGAATATAATCTTTTTTAAATGCGTAAAATTGGCCCTGGTCTTTTGGCTTACTTCAGCAAAAAAAAAAGCAATTACCAAGAAATTAAAATTGCATCGAAATATCCCTGATATTTGTCCGCTGGTATGTATATTGTGATCACCTTGATGGAGGCACATGTATAGAATTTTTTAGATTTTTTTTATGAACTTATTGATACTTAGGTGTGTCCCTACCTGTTGTCTTTATTTCATTGTTTTGATCCAGGACGAAAGTGAAAACTTTATGCTTTTAAAAATTTTGTCTCTCTAGAAAATTTATTTCGATAATAAGTCTTAATTTTTCCTAGTATATATCTTCAGATTTGTAATTAAAGTATGCAGTGCCAATCATCTGGGACAAGAGTTGTAAATTAGCTTCAAATCTCTCTCTCTCTCTCTCTCTCTCTCTCTCTCTCTCTCTCTCTCTCTCTCTCTCTCTCTCTCTCTATATATATATATATATATATATATATATATATATATATATATATATATATATAATGAAGTGTTATAAAACATATACATTATTATATAATATATATATATATATATATATATATATATATATATATATATATATATATATATATATAATGAAGTGTTGTCACTTTCACACGTGCCTTTTTGTAATTAGATATTAAGCCTCACATGTACCTTGGGAATAACGTACACCTAGGGGGAGTTATAATTGGTAAGTACATCTGCCTTGTCAAGGTAGCCGATTTGTCAAATCGAGTGTCTGCCAGTATATTTAAAGCAAAGGCCGGTCTGCTGCACTTACCAATTGTAGTTCCTTTGGGAAGAAGTTGTTTCCAAGGATGTATAGTGAATTTGATATCTAAGTGATATGTGTGGCTTAATATTAGAGTATAAAAGTGTGTGTATGTATGTGTGTGCATGTATATATATATATATATATATATATACATATATACATATATACATATATATATATATATATATATATATATATATATATATATATATATATATAGTTGAATATCCTTTTGTAATTTATTATATATATATATATATATATATATATATATATATATAGTTAAATATATATATATATATATATATATATATATATATATATATATATATATATATATATATATATATATATATATATATATATATATATATATATATATATATAGTTAAATATCCTATGGTAATTTATTTTTTATATCGTGTTTTATCAGTCAAGTTTCCTGCAGACCACAGCGAACTCTCGAAAGCTCCTGGAGAGTGTTATCAACCTTGAATTGAAAGTAAAATTTATTAGTGCTAAGTGATAATTATATATATATATATATATATATATATATATATATATATATATATATATATATATATATATATATATATATATATATATATATATATATATATATATATATATATATATATATATATATATATATATATATATATATTAGTGATTTGTGTTTTTATTTTTACTGAGTGACGACATTGGCAGTGGTTGCCGCAGTGACACACCCCATCCAACCCTTTGCTTCCTGTTTTGTTGTTTCCCTTTGGGTCGTCCTCTTTTCCCTTTTCTCTCTCTTCCCCCCCTCTCTCTCTCTCTCTCTCTCTCTCTCTCTCTCTCTCTCTCTCTCTCTCTTGCACGTGCGCATCCGGTTTTTGACGTCTTCAAACCCCTCTCCTTCCGACGGAGGCCCGCTCCGTGCACGTGTTGTGATTCCCAAAAAACCCCAACGTCCTTTTTTCCTCCCTATTTTGGAATTCCGTGATGGACATTGGATGGACGCTGCTATGTTGGGCGGATTTTTTTTCCCCATTTGTGCCATTCATTGGAACTTACGTAACATTTCGCCGCTGTTTTGTATTGGATGTTCTTGCTTCATCTTTTGTTGCACCCCGGTTTTGTTTCCCGTTTGTTGCAATCTGACTCCTGCTGTCGACGGTTCTTCAGTTTCGATGCTGCATTTGATGATGGCGTGGATGCTTCTTGCGAAAGGTGTTACCCAAGAGAGTTCTCAATTAGTTCGTTATTTGCCTTTTATCTCTGGTTTTCAGCTGAGCAAACTACATTTTTGCCAGTATTACTGAGTTATTTAAGGTTATATAAAGCATAAAAAGTCTGGCAAGGCCAGCCATCTTGGACGATGGTGTCGGCAAATTTGAACCTTTAGGAGTATACAACTTTTCGTGCAAGAAAATTAGCACAGGACTCTCGGAATAGGAGGAAATGTGGAATTCTAGAGACTGAAGGTGAAGTAGTCATCAAAATGTTTACTCTCTCTCTCTCTCTCTCTCTCTCTCTCTCTCTCTCTCTCTCTCTCTCTCTCTCTCTCTCTCTCTCTCTCACCACACACATATATATATATATATATATAAATATATATATATATATATATATATATATAATTATATATATATATATATATATATATATATATATATATATATATATATATATATATGTATATATATATATATATATATATATATATATACATATATATATATATATATATATATATATATATATATATATATATATATATATATATATATATAATTATATAACATCACTCACAGCCACAGGTGAAGAAAGAAAAAACTAAGTGTAGGTTCTGACAAAGTACGGTAGTAAAAAATGACGATATATATATACAGTATATAGTAGGGGGGACATTACAAACAAACATACAATCCGTAGGAAACTAGAAATCCACACCTGACAGGCGTCAGGGGGAGGAGCGACAGCACTTATTTGCGCTTCGATGAGGCACTGTGTTTACAAATGTGATTATCCTTTTGCGTACATACCTAGTGCCTTCCTTAAAACTTAAACATTTTACATATATCTTGTGAAATTATAGGGTCAAGTTTATATTATGGCTAGATTGATATTCATTTTACTACAATAACTTTCTTTTATAAAATTATATATTTACTCCTGCCCAATTGTATGTTTGTTTTCACTATCATGTATAAAATTTCCAACATTTATCTTTTCTTATCTTACACATTTTTTATTTTTTCCAATGTTTTTCCAGTTTAACCAATGTAAGTTATCAAAAGACTTATGTGGAATTTGATATACACATCCTTCAGTATTGCCGGGAGAGGTCTTTATAAGTAGGCTATTGGTTTCTTTGTTTTATTGTTGTTAACGTTCTATCAACTCTAAATACCTTAAGGAAATGGTAATATCTTTCATATTATTATTATTATTATTATTATTATTATTATTATTATTATTATTATTATTATTTCTTGTTTTGATGCAGTCTCTTTTGCCGCTTCTAATACATTGTGTAACACATAGTCAGGATATTTCAGTTTCTTGCCTGTACTCCTAATCTTATCTTTTCATCATCTGTGTATTCGGGGCCACATATACGTGATGCTTTTTGAAACGTAGTTGTGAATAATGATTTCTTAACTTTCTTGCTTTGACCAAAATAAAAATGCACATAGTCCTGAATGCGTCGATGATGAAGTAGACGAGATTATGAATACAGGCAAGAAACTGAAATATCCTTATTATGTATTAGAAGCGACAAAAACAAAAAAAGAAACTTACAAAAACAACACAAAAACCCATATCTTCTTAAGAGTTTTGGAGTTAAATGGTATTTCAAAAGAAATCTCCTGATAGTACTAAAGGATGTTTATATCAAATATCATGTAAGTCTTGTGAATACTTGTATATTGGTTAAACTAGTTAAACATTGGAAAAGAGATTAGAGCAGCATAAGAAATGTGTAAAATATGCACAGTTGAACAGTTTAATTTTTGTACTTGTCAGTGAAAACAATCATAAAATCAACTGAGCAGGGCAAAAGATACCTTATTCTAGTATTGCGCTGAAAAGAAATATCATTGAGCCTAGTTTATAAAGAAAGTTATTGTAATAATATGAATATGAGTCAAATCATATTTAAACTTGATTCTATAATTTCAGAAGAAATGTGTCAAATGTTGAAATTTGAAGGAAGGTGGTAGCCATGTAAGGAAAAAGGATAATCATATTTGTAAACACAGTGCTTGACCCAAGCATAAATAAGAGTTTTGCTCCTCGCACTGACGCCTGTTAGGTGTGGAATTTTAGTTTCCAACGGCTTGTTTGTTTGAACTGTCCCCTTAGCATATGTATTGCGAATTTCTGCCATGATGTATCAGTCTTTTGTCAGCGGCTTAGAAATAAATTGAAACTGATCGTCTGTGGTTTTTAGTGATATAGAAATCACGTGTTGGTGATTTTATATATATATATATATATATATATATATATATATATATATATATATATATATATATATATATATATATATATATATATATATATATATATATGTATATTTATATTTATATATGTTTGTGTGTATATATATATATTTACGTATATATATATATATATATATATATATATATATATATATATATATGTATATTTATATTTATATATGTTTGTGTGTATATATATATACACACACATATATATATATATATATATATATATATATATATATATATATATATATATATATATATATATATATATATATATATATATATATATATATATATATATATATATATATGTGTGTGTGTGTGTGTGTGTGTGTTTGTGTGTGTGTGTGTGTGTGTGTGTGTGTGTTTCCAGCTATAAACCTACATCGATGAAAAGATAAAAGGTAATATACACCACGAGCTCTGGGTATTATAGTGGAGCGGGATAATGGGAAAAAAGTGCAAATGGTGATATAAGCAACCGATTTGGCATGGAAACTCTTATCCCCAAAAATCAAAATCAACCTCTGCCCACCTCAGTATTTGGCTATTTCCAAGATGGCTGACACTTTCCAAAATGGCGGCAAATTTGCTGTATATTTCAAATATTTTCATTTCATAAGCCTAAAAAAGTTGCATACTGTCCATATAATGATTGAGAATTTGTATTTTGGCATTCTTACTGTCATGAAGAGATAAAGTGAACCCATCTTTCCAATATGGCCACCATATGAACACCTTATTTCCAAAATGGCCGCCAAAGATAAAAAAGTATGTATCTCCTGAGAGAAACCAATCTGTTTTGTGTATCAGTTAGTTTTAGCAAGTGCAGCTGCAGAGAGCTGTGCAGATAAGTCCAGTTTGCAGCACTTGCACCTGCCATGGCATTCCTTTTTGCAGCCACACTTATTCAGTTCTTGGCAAGATTTTGCTACTATTGGCAAATCTGTCCAATACGGAAACCAGATGCCATCAATCTGTTGCCATCCCCAGTGTCTTGGACTGGGCAAAACTGGATGACATACTAAAGACTGGCACCAAATGTGCCCTGCTTTAAAGGCAGCTCTCTTGCAATGCTCTCTAAGAGCAGCCCTCGTAGGGGGAATGCAATCATAAGCTCTTTGCTTGCTTGCAAAGAGACCAGGTCTAGCCTCATTTACATTTTTATACGAACTGTTTCTGTCGTACATTAGCACCATGAACTCTTCAATAATTTGCATGTCTTCATCTTCTACAGCTGCTGGTGTTGAACTTAGTTTGGTTAAGGTGGGTGTGGCACGCTGAAACACAGTCCATGTTTGCCATGCAGACTTCTTTCCCTTTCCATGAAAGGCAGACACCGTGTCACATCCGCTAAATGCATGGAAAAAAGGAAGGGCTGAGGCTTTTGGTCCCATGGCTGCTGCAATTTCATGAATAGGTATCCACCTCATGTCTTTTCCTCTACCAAATTTAATCCATAGTTTATCCAAACATTGATGACAAGCTTATTTCAAATGGGGCCTGTAGCTTCTGAGAAGTGTGATGTGCTGCCCAAGAATGGACACAGTATTTTCACTCCTGTCCGACAGACTGACTTTTTCTCAAGCCATTCATACTCAAGAGAAAGATGCTTTGAAAACACAACCTGTTGGTTTCCTGCACTTCCACTGGATGAAGGGACGGGATTCTCATTTTTAAAGTGAGCAGGAGGTACATTTGTGTAATATTCAGGAAGGGAAGGTACTTTTTTTGACTTTGTTCCACTTTGGATGATTTGGGCCAAGTTTCTGTCCTCACCCTTTTCATCAGTGCTCGGGTGCTGAAACAAAGATATGCCTGTCCCATGGAAGGATGTTTGTGCAGTTGTGGCACTTGGATTATGGTCCAGATTGTCAACAGCACAAGTTGTAAAGAGCCCTTTTCTTAGTGTAGTGGTACAAACTACTTCTTCCTCCACAGCCCTTGTAACAACTGCTTCTCCTAACCTTTAGTCAATTCCAGAACCCTAACATAGCTGATGCTGATTCCATGGTGATGGAATGTATCAATTAATTGATGCTTCCTGGTTTTTGCAAAGACCAGGAGACCAATATATATTGGAAACGGAGGTTCTCTTGACTTGGAATGTCTGGAGAATGTTGAAGATGCTGGATTCTTTCGACAGTTGAAGTGCAAAAGTTGTGCTAAAGCTAGATCAGTAGATGATGTTCCATATTTAAGTTGGGATTTTTTATCGCCAGCGTTTTGTAGCACACTTATAAATTCCAACAAACTTGGTGGCACAGATTATCTTCTAGTGTCTGCTGTTAAGGTTCCATCAAATTCTGTCTCATGTTCAAGCATCTGTTTCCTCAATATCTTAGCTGCTTTGGCCACGATTAGTGCATCATTGTAGTCACATGCCGTGGCTAGGGCTTCTCCCATTTTCCTTTTGTAGGCAAACCAAATTTCTCTTCCCGTTTTAAAGTCCTCCAGTTCAGGGATGTGGGCAAGTATCTGTTCTTTCAGCCGTGTTCGGTGCACAAAGGAAACATCAACATTTAGTTGTTCCGTCTTTATTTGTACAAATCATAAAGTTCTACCATTGTTAAATAGCAGCACCCTTCTGTAGTCAACTGCTTGTCTCTTATGTACATCTCAAGCTCAACAAAAGCATGGGCATATGCCTCTTGTCTGTACTGCACATAATCATCTCCAATTTTCAGGGAATTTAGCCAGGTCCTTTCCCTGTTGTACACACTGTCAGACAAGATGGGTGATACATATGGTCCTGAGAAATAATATCTCCAGCACTAAGCTTGGCCAGAAGTTTCTCATCTAGTAGGTTGGTGGCACATCGTTGCAGCTTTTCGTATAAAGGCAATGTCATGGCCAATTGTAAATCTTTGATTGGTGCTGGTTGGTCACAAATAAAGCATATTCCTTCTTTCTCAGTCTTAGATTCTTCTGCATCTTCTTCATCTGCCTTCTGGTTACTACGTGTGAATTTTGCTGATGGGGCATCATCATCTTTTTGTGTCTTACACAATGACTTCCTTTTCCTTTCTAGTTTTGTTGTTTTGAACTTCAGCATACATGATTCATGATATGTTGCTTTGTTATTTTCAAAGGTCTGCAGAATTCCATCACCTTCATCAAGCCTTTTGGGATGAAATGACATAGGCATTGCATTTAACTTATTGAATTCAGGAATGTTTGTAGCAAGGGTAACATATTGAATTCAGGAATGTTTGTAGCAAGGGTAACATAGTCAGCACCAGATGCATCAGCTAGTCTTTCACGTGTGTCCTCTTGGCACAAGCAACAAAGCTTCCAGTTAGTCGTACTATCTCCCTTCAGGAAAGACGTTGACTTCCAAGATTGTTCTGCCACTGCTTTTGTTCTATAGGCTGAGGGTTTATCCTTTTACCACCTATATAACATATATGCACTTTCAGATATGGGGTACAACTAGGCTCAGATATGTCATAATCCTACCCCTAGCCCGATCATTCATCCAATGCTATTTAATTCCCGTGTGATCTGTACACCATCTAGAACACTAAAGCCCCATCTTCCTTGGCTCGGCTCTCCCGCGCTGGCACATCCTGTTAATTCAGGTGCAGCTGTTTAACTTTGAAGTGGGGCTAGCTAAACAGTATTTGGGAAACTAATAACAAATCTCTGCCATTAGCTAGCACTGAACCCCATGCTGAGTTTCACAGCTATAGTGTCAACCAGTGTGCCCTGGTAGTACACTGACACTACACTATTACACTTTTACATTAAGCTTATTACCCATTTTTTTTCTAAATGAGGATGAAAATTAATTACCTGGGGATTAATTGATTTCTAATCTACAAAAAATGAACGGATCAGGCTGAAGTTACCCGATCTTTAGCCTCATATATGAGCTTAAGTACCAATTTTTGGCATTTTGGCGGACATTTTTGATATAGCGACAGCCATCTTGGATATTTCTATGCAGAGAAATGATGTATCTACATATATAAAGGCCTGTTTTTAATATTTTAATATAAACTGGGAGTGACTTAGGGATTTGAATGTGATTAATCAATTGAATACCAATATTCAAATAACCACAGGACGCCATTTGAAAACCTATCGGCCATCTTGGAAAATGGCAAAATTTTGTGTGGCCGGAGGTTGATAAGGAGACCAAGAGACAAGAAGAATAGTTGAGCCAAGTTTCATGCCTGTATCACCATTTGCACTTTTTCCCTATTTTTTTTGTAGTTACCCGCTCCACTATTAATCATCCTGAAGAGGAAACACAGTGTCTCGAACTTGTAGGCTTTTTGTGTCTAACACAAACACACACACATACACACACATATAAATAAATATATATATGTATATATATGTATATATATATATATATATATATATATATATATATATATATATATATATATATATATATGTATATATGTGTGTGTGTGTGTGAGGGAGTGCACGTACACATGTGCATGCTGTAGGGTATGACCGGTTTAGTTAAATCATAACTCCATTTTTTCCTTCTGGTCGTCATCCTATGTAAAATAAAAAGAAAGAAGTCTTAGGAAATGCATGTTTGCATTTCGCTTTCCCTAAAGACCGGAGGATATATATGGCGTCGTTATGGGCTTCGGGAGCAGTTTAGTCAGGGTAGTTAACATACCCAAAAGATACTATTTCATGGCAGAGTCAATATGAACCAGACGGGGATCACTTTTTAGTCTAAAGCCTCAAAGGGATATCTCATAAATTGTCTGTGAGAGAGAGAGAGAGAGAGAGAGAGAGAGAGAGAGAGAGAGAGAGAGAGAGAGAGAGAGAGAGAATGCTTCTGGTAACAATAATTTTTAAACATATTCAGCGTTCTTCTGAACAATGATTGTAAAAAGATTTGTTTTTCTTGCATACCAGTCTTTCATATTACATCACTCGATAGATTAAAGCAGTACCATACGAGAGAGAGAGAGAGAGAGAGAGAGAGAGAGAGAGAGAGAGAGAGAGAGAGAGAGAGAGAGAGAGGCTGGTAAAATCTTTCGCTCATATAGCTCCTAAGAGAATGATTTAGTTTTCCTGCGAGAGTCCTCAGTCTTGCCTCCCGTCATCTGCCCTATTGTGTCTTTCATCTAGTCGGAAGTTGAACAGATGAACTGAATTTCCAAGGATGGTGATTTGTTGCAAAAAATGACTGATTTAATTCTGAAAGGTTGGCGCCCTCTCTCTCTCTCTCTCTCTCTCTCTCTCTCTCTCTCTCTCTCTCTCTCTCTCTCGTATCCCCTTGCATATTGGACGGGTGATTGATGACAGAAGGTTCCATAAAGGTAATTTATGTTTTATTCGGGAAAGAATAATGATGTTAATAAATCATATCTTTCCTAAATTATAACAGAAATTTTCCCTTGATGCAAACTTTATCCCACGAATACGAAAAGAAGCTGTAAATCAGAATAATAATTTACGCGTGATCAGAAATAGCTGAGAAAAACTGTGAAGGAGCTCAAAATAAGATTTCCTAAAAAATCTCTTTCCTTTCAGGGGTATTCAAGGAAGGAAGTAGTTAGCAGAAAAATCACACTTAAAAACGGCCCAGATCCCCACGTGGGGAAAGAAGCGTTGAGGACGGGAGGGTATGGGGATGAGTAGGAGGGTGTTGGCATGGATGGGAAGGAGGGAGCTTG
>NC_089787.1:46731603-46744103 GCF_040412425.1 Macrobrachium rosenbergii
TGTTTTGTGTGTGTGTGTGTGTGTGTGTGTGTGTCTCTCTCTCTCTCTCACTCTCTTCCATCTTTTCCAGCTTTTGTTTAATTGCTGGACTCACTTCCTGATGGTCCATGTGGTCGTCGCCCGTGAAGGCGAAGTGAGTCTAAAACAAAGAATGTCCCTCTAAGATCTCTTTCACCTTTCTGGCAGAGTGATTGGTTTATCACATCACTTTTTCGTTACCAACATTGTCTTAACTGATCCAGATATATATATATATATATATATATATATATATATATATATATATATATATATATATATATTATATATATTTTTTTAAATCTCTCCTTACCGTAAGGTGCCGAAGTATGTTACTTCCCACTGACATTCATTGTGTGGAGCTGTGTCTGCATTTGTTTGTTCGTATAAATAGTTCATGTTTGTACTGTATGTTTCCTTCATCAAGAATATTCTCCAAACGAAGTCAGCCCCTTGGAAAAAAAATTAATTATTGGTCCAATGTACCCTCTTTAACAGTGGAGCCAAGTAGAATGTTTGAAAGAGACAAGTCCATGAATTTACATGCTTCATCGTAAAGCCAGAGAAAAACTGAAGCATATGATCATGTTGATGTGAATATCAAACTATTGTTATTTTATATAAATTATATATATACACATATACATACATACATACATACATACTGTACATAAATGTTCTCAACATTAATTAGTCTCTCCTAATAAAAATTGGCCCTAGAGAAAGGAGAAGACTAAGTAGACAACGTTTTCTGCCTCATTCACACTTTAACTTCTTCCAAGATCACACAGAAATCTCATCGGCAGCATGGTAAACACCCCTACACCCTGCACTATTCATTTCTGTCCAGCAAGTACTCTCGTTTTTTTTTAAATCAAGGCTCTTCCTTTCCAATACGTCTTTCACTCCATCAGTCTCTCTCTCTCTCTCTCTCTCTCTCTCTCTCTCTCTCTCTCTCTCTCTCTCTCTCTCTCTCTCTCAAACTCCAGAATTATACATTTTTTTCACCAACCTTGTGCACTTCTTTCTGTCTACATGACCACATACTGATTGATCTTTTCATCTGTGCTAACCTTTCAGGTTTTTTGATGGCACATTCACTACGCACGACAGCAGTTTAATCTTTTGACCCTGGTTCATATTTAGCAGCCTAGGATTGCTTCCACGAAGTAAAGTTGGCTCAACATTGGCATATTTTCCCACCTTGGCTTGTATAAACATTCCCATTCTATTCCAGATCTAGAGCACACACTTTGTTGCATTCTTAGGTCCGCCTATTCTTTGGCTCACCTCTTCTCTACTTCCACTGTTCAACCATCAATATCATCATTCATTACTCCATCTCACTGATTTCTGTTCATTTTTATAACCTTACTCTTACTCTCATTTACTTTCAACTTTCTTTTCTTGCAGCACTTTTAGATTTCTTCTCGAGTTTCTGCAATTTCTCTTCCCTATACCCAGTCGTTGCTGCATTATCTGCAGACAGTCATTTCATACTCCAGTCACGACCAGTTTTCTTATTCCATACCGTACTTGAACGTTTAATGTCCTTTTTCTGATTCTGCATCACTCAGAAACATATTCACATCACTCCATCCATAAACATATTAAACAGCTAGGAAAACATATTCTTTTCTCAGGCCCGCTTTTACAGCAAACCAGATTAATTTGTTAACACAGGCTTGGCTCCATAAAAACTTTTGATTGCTCTCAACAAACTCCATTGCATTCCTACAAATTCTATTTTAACGTTGTTCAAGGCCTAGGCATGCCACATTCAGCATTTCTTTTTTTTTTTTTATGTCTCCTCGCATAACTGTTTCATAAAAAATTCTTGAGCCGCATACCTTTTTTCTTGTATATCCCTACTGTTATTTATCTGACTGTCAACTTTACTATTATTAGTCTGGTACTACTAGTGTTTACCTAATTTTGCAACTTCTTACTTTCTCAGTCAAAACCTTACCATACGCCTTCCGTGGTATACTAAGTAACTTGAAGCTGCTATATGTGTTACAGACTCGTCGATCATACAAAATGCGTTACATATTTATCTATCTATCTATCTATCTATCTATCTATCTATCTATCTATCTATCTATATATATGTATATATATATGTGTGTATATATGTGTATATATATATATATATATATATATATATATATATATATATATATATATATATATATATATGCATACTCTAGCGTACACGCATTTTCCCATTCGCAGTGTTGGAGTTTGCTAGCTTCATAACCTCCTTCAGACTGGTTGTGACCCACTACGTTCGTCGTATCACCAGATACACAGTGCACTGCTTAATACAACAAAGCCACATTATAAGTTTTACTGGACTGCGTCAGCATTCAGTCCGCCTCGTTTGGGAATCAAAATTCGCTCCTCTCATATGGCGGACGAGTGCGTTCTAACCCAGAGAAAACGGCTGCTTGATTAAAGCTGCCGTTTTCTCTGGAGGAAAACTAGGAACATTTGGTGCCACGTTTTATACTTTTAACCCAGAATCACGGGTGAGCAGTCCTGCGCTAAGCCCCTCAGTTTCAGCGGATTCTTACGTCTATACAGAAGGCGCTTCATCATCATGTCGACCCCCCAACACAAATTTGGCCTCACCCCTGTCTAGCAACCACCCCTCTCACCCCAATTTAGTAACCATCCCGATACGCGATTGCGAACAAACGCAAGATAATGCTCTCTTGATCCTCACCCCTTCCTATTGGATGTATGATTAGTAAAATATATATATATATATATATATATATATATATATATATATATATATATATATAATATATATATATATATATATAATGTATGTATATATGCATGTGTATATAGATCTAGTGTTTTTCTTAATACGGACACAGACTAGAATTATAAAATACAATCCCAGTACCATATTATAATTTATGTAATTGCTGATTAATTTTCTAGCTATCCTTTTTGTACTGCCTTATTTTTATCCATGATCTTCGGAACTGCCAGTGCAAACATTTGCCTGGGATGCCACAGTTGTAACACAAACCCTAGTCTTGTTTTCTTTAGCTGTATGTGTGTGTATGTGATTGCGTGTAGTCTGTGAGGTGCATATATGTATGTGTTAGGATCGCAACACTTAATTCCTTTTATTTGCTTGTTGAAGTTTTCCCGTCGGCGATGCGATGTTCATTCGAAGCCGCCAGGCTCTCTCGTATGGAAGCTCGTAGTTTATGGGCTGGGGATGAACGGTCTGGAACCCTCAACATGTGACCCATCTGCCTCTGGCGAGATTAACCTCCAACAATAAATAAGGTGATGAGGGTGATACATCACACGTGCCACGAACGGTTGATGCCCAAATATAAAACTTAGATATTAAGTCCGATGTTGAAATCGCTTCTTTTTATGGTTTTTGTGACATGGTCCCTATGATAGTAGAAAAATCGCTCCCGTGCCGTTGTTGCTTTAGGGAAGCCTCCTCGCGTGGCCTTATTTGGAAGCTGGTAAGGTCGGGTAGTTAAATTGTAAGAACTGATTGAGTTGAGGCCTTTGGGCGCTACGGAACTTGGTATAGACAGTGAAGTCGTCTTTGAGTCGATCTATATGTAGAATGGCTTTGCTATTTGCATATACAGATTTCGTTGTCTTTCGTGGAAGAGACAATGCATTTGTAAGAGCAATAGGAGTCTACGTCCTTTGTTATTTTATGGGGTGCGAAACCAAATAGAGTCAACTGGCATTAAGGGTCTTCAGCCAACACCCTGTTTTGCTCTTTCTTCCATTTGTGACGAGCAGCCATTAAGTACATGACGGTTCAATTACCGTTCAGTAGATGACTGTAAGATACCTTCAGGCGGCTTTTCGTGCCAGGTTTTTCTAGGAACTAAATAATATAGACATTAGGATGCTTTTGTATATTCAGAGAAATTGTTATTTCGTGAATCTTCCTTGAGATATCATCGAGAGTGAAATATTGCATGAACTTAACGGGGTTTCAACCGTATTTCGAGATTACCAATCTGAGAAGTGCTTTAGAAGCTTCCTTTTTCTTGCCTCCTTTATGGCATTGCGTTCCTTTGGTTATGGTATGTAAATCATGGACACCAAGTAGGGAGGTGTATTATTGGTTTTATGTACCTCACTAAGAATTCGTTAGTGACCTGGGTGGTAGCCACATAAGTTTCTAATTTCAAATCACATAAACTCCGTTAACACTACATGTGATTGAAGTGTCGATTTTTGCCAATTTTTCGTTTTGTAAAAACTACCACTTCCCATGTTTTCTTGCTTTGTTCTACTCAGTATGTGAATTTCTCTCTCTCTCTCTCTCTCTCTCTCTCTCTCTCTCTCTCTCTCTCTCTCTCTCTCTCTGTCAGTTTGCGAGTTAACCTCGTTTGGGACACTGAGTATGGGATGTGTAATTCCTTTGAAGTGTTTAGTTCTCAATAAATCTCCGCTAAACGTCTCCTGTGTGATGATCTGCTGTTTCCGCCTTCCACGGGGATAACATACCTTTGCTGGATAAGGAGGGCTGTTATCCAGATAACATCAAGTTGAATGCGATTAGACGGATCATATTTGAATAGCTCTTCTCGGGTTTAGTGGTGTTTGTTGCTCATAATTCTCCTCCATTCTTGGACATGAGATTATCGGACGTGAATTGGGGAATTTTCCTCGCTTTCACCCGCTAATTGTTCGTTTCATATTGTCTTGGCTGATATTCTTAAATGGTGTGCCGTAGTTCAACCTTAAGGATAGATGATTTGTGGCAATTCACGGGAGATTTTTTTATTACTATATATATTTTCCATTTGTTTATGTTGATTTTCAGTAGCTATGAAAATTTGAAATGGTTTGAAACTGTTCAGGCCTTGGCTTGCTTACTCTTAATCTTCTATTGGCGGAAATATTTCATTGGCCTAAATAAATGGGATTGGTATATAATGTTAAGTTAAATGCTATCAGGTGTCATTGTATCAAAATAAATATTATAACTGTTAAGGAGTTTATTTAAGGTTCTTTTGACTTAAGGGTTACTTTGCTCGTCCATATTAAGTGTGTAGTAATTTACTGTGAAATCTACGTGTTTATATAGTTCTTATTTATATGGTCCTTATCATAACCCCAATCAGTTTTTCTCTCACCCTTTTATCCTTCTGCGATGACAATGGAGATAGCGAGGGTAAAAAGGGAGAGAGCGGACAGAAGGAGAGACAGAGAGGGAGAGGGACCGAAAAGCGGAAGGAGTGCCGAAAGAGGATACGAATGAGTGGCAGAAAAGAGAGAGAAAGGAATAGAGATGGTATCGTTGTCGTGGCCATTGGTATCGAATGTCAAGACCCATCCCAAGTGCTGCTGCCAAAACACGGCCATGGGAAAGCAGGCATGGCGTTGGCTGCCCCCCCCCCCTCCAGCGGTACTGTGGGTTTGGGCAGTGTGGAAAGGAGCAGCGAGGAAGGAAGTGCTAGAGTAGAGGGGCTGGGGGGGGGAGAGGGAAGGGTGGGGGGAGAGGGAAGGGTGGGAGGGAGGGGATGAGACAAAAGAGCTGAATCAGAAAGAAATCGAGATGCATGAATGATTATCGAAGTGGAAAAGCAGGAGACCACGAGGTTATTGCTTTCCTTATCTCGTCTGTTGGCTTTGGGGCATCCTTGTAACCCATTGGCTTTTGCTCCACACCGCCAAGGTTTGTTGCAAGTTTCAGTAGTTTTGTTTTATTTCGTGTTGTTTTCCCACACTCAACCGTTATCATTTTATTTTATTATTGGACGTATTGCAGTTGCAAAACAGAAATGCTAATCGTTGTTACATTTTCTATTGTTATTGATACCTATTTTTTTTAAACAGCTTTGTTGTCTTGTACCTGCTTTATACTTTCTCCCCAAAAAGGGTGAAAACACGTCTCACTCAGTTACACTAGCGATCTGTTTTAGAATCATTTTTGTAGTCGTAGAGCAGATGTTTTTTCTTTTTTTTTGTGGGAAGGTAGAATAATGAACCGTCCTAAGTGACTTAGAATATGAATCATATTGAGTACATGTAGACTGTAAGATTTATACGAGAACATTTGAGCCAAAAAAAAAAAAAAAAAGGGTAGACTGGCAAATCATATTTGGGAATGGGTTTACGGAACATTATATTTTTGAAATTCGGATAAAATTATAATTCTATTATAACGACTTTAATGAGCATCCACGTGTTTCTCACGTATATGCTTAGTAATACATTCATGTGTGTAAGAATGCACACTCTGATTATTCATTAGTGACATTACCTTTATACTGTATTCAACACTGTCGCTGTTTTTAACTTAATCCAAGTTACTCGCTAACATTCATTCTTTCCCTCTGTATGTCTCGTTTGTTATTACGTTTGTTGTTTTTAAAGCTTAGTTTACATTGCGTTTTCATTCCCTGTTGTTATTATTATTATTATTATTATTATTATTATTATTATTATTATTATTATTATTATTTTTAGAGAGAAAGGGAAAGTAGATGATGAATTGAAGAAATAAGGAAGACAGTAAAACGAAATCTCATTAAAGACAGGAATACCTTTGACGATAGATAGGTTTTATTAGGGCACGCGAGGAGAAGAGATACGAGTAGGCCTACTGGAAGATGTAAACCTCATTGCCTTTTCTGGGGCATAATCGCTTCCAGCCACGCAACAATTACTCAAGTAACGACCGACACCCGACCAGATTTCGAAGACAAGGAATCTCCTCCTCCTGCTCCTCCTCCTCCTCCCCTCCTCACGATACTGACCTGTTGCCCACTTACTCTTCCGGAATTGTCTTGAGGGAAGGATCGCGACAAAGATACTTGTATCTGCTAGGGACGCGGCTTTGATTTTCGTTGTAGAGTACTTTGCTTGATTATGTTTCTCTCTCTCTCTCTCTCTCTCTCTCTCTCTCTCTCTCTCTCTCTCTCTCTCTCTCTCTCTCTCTTTCTCGATGCCTATACTTTTCTTATCGTTGTATATAGCACTAACCTGATGTAAGGTTTATTATTTTTACTAGTATTAATTTCTTTGGCTTATCACTAATTACCGCAGAGGCTACACAACCCTTAGTGATTCCTGTCAGAGCCTGTCATCATTGATAAGTATTGCTTGAACTGCTTTTAACGAAAATTCCGAACTTGATTTGGTTATCACTACGAATTTCAAGAAATATTTGTAAACACGTGTCCCCCCTCTCGTTAATCTCATTAACGACCTCCCCAAATGACAGTCGCATCTCTTCCCCGGAAGACATGTTGATAAAAAGTCTACCTTAAGGTGTCCGTGCGGTGTATGTATGTATGTGTATATATATATATATATATATATATATATATATATATATATATATATATATATATATATATATATATATATATATATATATATATATATATATATATATATATATATATATATATATATATATATATCCTCATATTTATATTAAATCACGTTGTTTTACATATACGTACAGTACACATACATACATACATACATACATACAGGCGAGGATGGGTCATAGAGTCAGCGGGGAGAGTAGTGGGTATGTGAGTTCAGGACGGAGGAGTAAGAGAATTAATGAAAGCTTGAAAGCGTTTGCGAGAAAAGAGAGCAGAGAGCTTGCGTATACAAGAGTAATGTTGTAAAGGTAAATGGAAACCAGGAAGATGGCTCAATGGATGTTAGTATGGACAATGGAAGAATGGAAAGAGTTGATTTGTTTAGATATTTAGGAAGTAAATATAATGACGTTGGTAGGATGAGAGAAGAGGTGAGCCACAAAATTGTAAGAGACTGGGGAGAGACTTGGATTGTCTCTGGCACCAAAGAGGGGATGTATGAAAGGATTGTTGAGCCAGTTCTCTTTATGGAAATGAAGTTTGGCTGTTGAAACTTATGAGGTCTATTTTTGAATAGGAAAGTGAATTTTTGAGTAGTATATGTGATGTAATAGGAACTGAAATAGTGAGGACTGTGTATAGTAATGACCAAAAAAAAAGGAAAGCATAGTTGAGAGGATGTATTGAGAGTGTTTCAAATGCTTTGTTCCTGAGGCAGCATTAATGACAAGATTTTGGTGAAAGAGTGTACTGTTTGTAAGTGAGAAATGGGAAGAGGAAGGCCTAGAAAGTGTTGAGGAGAAGAGAGTAAAAGGAAGGGTTTTCGTATCCGTGAAACACGAGAGTGCCTGCAAAGTAGAAGTCGGGGTGCAGTGTATGCAGTGAGTTCGAAGCAGCTCCTCTCTTGAGTGTTATGTGTATGTGAAGCATCTAATGCTGCGGAAGTTTTCTGAGCAGAAATTCATCCACGATTTAACAGTTAAAGTATATAGCAGTAATTTTACTGCTGTATTTTCTCTACAGAGAAGTGATTTAATGTTGTAAAACTTTGCACAATTTTGACGTCATTTGATAAAACAACTATAATTATTATTTAATAACAATAAAACGCAGGTTCCGATTGAAGTTGCTAACGGGGAGCATCTTGCAGGAAAGGTGAATTTCTTCCTCCTCAAATGACATCCATCATCGGTTGTTGAGGATGCATAGCATTCAGTTTTTGTTTGTCGGAATGAGGCGTCGGGCCTTCGGGACATACAATGATGCTCTGCTTATAACCCGATACCACTGCATTCCGATATAAACACATCTAAACCAGGAATGCGAGCAGAGGTTGCTTTGGTGTTTTTTAGCAAAGGGTAACATGACAACGCTTTGCTGTGGGGTGCCTTAGGGCTCAAAATCCTATGAAAAGGATACGGAAGCTTTGACCATAACGCACCGCGTCGCAAAAAGCTTTGTGGATCTTTGCAGGTTATGATAGAATCAAAGTTTTCCGTCTGAGTACTCACATAGACCACCGTTGTCCTTACGGCCCAAAACCGCATTGGAAGAGAGCGGGAATTTCGCCTTCATGAACGCCAGCAAAGGACTTCGATCTTGCCTCGACTGGTTCGGGTAACCCTATCCTGAACACGTGGTCTTTCTCACTTTTTATCCTTTTCTTCTGGCGTTTTCCCCCTTCCAACCCCTTTTATCCATTTAGGTCCCGAATATCCTTAATATAGATCGTAATTCATCCCTCAACGCCGGAAGATCACAAGATGGCCGCCAGGGCGCTTCCGGTTTGACATTCGATGAGGATGATGCTGCTATGCTCGAGGATTGCTCTCTACAATTCGTTCCGGTTTTCTTCCCGTCCAGTTCCACTTCTGTCGGGATGGACCAGGAATGCAAGCAGCGCTCATGGAGGTGTGTGCCTTCGAGCGCTTGTTGGTTTGTTTCTCTTTGCTTTTACCAAGGGCATTTCGTTGTACCTCTCTCCTCCTCTCTGTTTTTCTCTTAATTCCACCTACGGTCATTGTTTTTTGTTGAAGTTAATATTGCACTTTGGTGGCCTTCAAATATAGGCATGTGAGCACATTTTGAATAATAATAATAATAATAATATAATAATAATAATAATAATAATAATCTTATATAGGCATGTGAGCACATTTTGAATAATAATAATAATTATTATTATTATTATTATTATTATTATTATTATTATTATTATTATTATTATTATACGAAAGTGCCTGCATCCTAGGTAGCTCTTCGCCAATATTTAGACGTATAAATCGTCATTTCGGTGATTACAAGACTTAATACTGAGCAGGATCCAAAGATATGAAGATTAATGAAAAAATTCCTAAGACAATGAAAGGAGTGGCTGGGGACATGTCAATGTGTGACTTCGTGTTCATACATAGTTTCCAGAATTCGCAGATAAGTGAGGTTGTGGCGGCGTTAGCCATATGAAGTGGAATGCTTTTTTTTTTTTTTTTCCTATCCCTGGGCCTCTATTGATATTGAGAAAGGTAGAATCCCAGCTTCAAGTATGTTAAACGCTGCTAATTAGCCGAAATTGAGTGAGCTCATTAATGCCAGCATAAAAGGCTTGTCATATAAAGTTATGAATTGCTGTTGACCCAATCTCGGTTGATTGTGAGCTGTTACTTTTTAAGAGCTTCTCGCTTTTATATTTCCTGAATTCTATTGTTTGTCACGGGGTCGATTGTGTCAAATCTCTATTGAATAAATCTATGGTGAGTCGTTTTGTCATAGGGAGGCTTCTTCTTTAATATATTACTTTCAGTACAGTAATGTTCATATGTTTAAACACATTATATATATATATATATATATATATATATATATATATATATATATATATATATATATATATATATATTCATTCATGGATCTTTGGATCGTTTACCGAGGACTATTGAAATAAGACAAGTTTCGAATTTTTCTTCCAGATTTCCAGTAAATGTATAGGTGTTTACTAAATACATTTAAAGAATGAACAGTTTTCCTCGTCGTTTAAGGAGGAGGCAAGCATGAGAGATTAGAAAGTTTAGCCCCAACGCGGGGGATTATGAATAACATTGTTCTGAGGTTTTCCTGTTTTGCAGCTATGGGAAAAGGGAAACTAAATCTTTTGCAGGCATGGGCTTGGAGACGCCTTAGGTCGATTTATCTCTATTCATTTACATCTCTTTTATCTGTGCCCTAATTCTTTTTTTTTTTATTTTTAATATATTGCCTGTGTGACCAACTAGCTTTTTTGTATGTTCATTAGTATCCTTATAAAGATAAATATGCTGACTGTATGTCGGCAGAGGTGACTTTGGAATAATTTGGGATACACAAAATTAACGCCACGTTGAAAAGCCCTATCTTTTTCTCATTTCTTTTGTTTTATTTTCTTAGTCTGAGAAACATCGTCTGAGGAATGGTTTACATATAACTGTTTCATTATCACCAGCTAAATTACGTGAATTCTTAAGTCCATAACTATATCATTATCCTCTTGAATTATGTAAAGTCATGTGAAGTTTGGAAGTGCAGATTTATATATTAAAAGAAATACAGTAATGTCAAGGGAGACAGATTATGTGTATCGATTTATAATAATAATGATAGTACTGTATAGCTGTGAATGTCTTCCACTAATTTTATGTTACAAAAAGAAATAGGCTTTTCTGTCGATCGAATGGAAATGATAAAATTAAGAAGTTGGAATTTAGGAGGCATTTGATAATGCAATGTTTAGCTAACCTTTTACCGCCATGAGCCCTTATTTGGTGAAAACTTCGATAGGATCAGTTCTTATTTGTTCTTAAATTTGGTTGGCCTTTTGCCAGCACGGGACCCCTCTCCGTTTGAAGCCCATGATGTTAAGAGCCCTTTGCTCTTGGTAGATTTATTAGGCCTTATGCCAGCACATGTTTTTGCCCAGCGAGAATCCCTTGTTGTGATCAGCTCCTTATGCCTAACCAAGAACAGGCCTCTCTTGGGTCGCATCTTGCCTTTCATCAAGTGTGCTAGAAGTGTGGGGATTTCGGGGGTCCACGGGCTAAGGGTATAGAGGCACATATGCGTGCCATATTGACCGTCTTCATTATCTGGAATCATCGCCAGGATCAGCAGATTAGCCGTGTTTGCCTTAGCGATCATCCGTGTTCCGCCCGTCTTGTGAGGAGACGCTTGGTTAGGTTAGGGGAGGAAAAGACCGGAGCGGGACGGGTGTTTAAGTTGGGACAGATACGACTCCGAAGGAACTCACGAAGCGATGGATGTTTGGAGAATCAAATTTCTCTCTCTCTCTCTCTCTCTCTCTCTCGTGGATGGCTATGGTTCTCGATGATTCCAGTTTTATTAGTTTTGAATACTCTCTCTCTCTCTCTCTCTCTCTCTCTCTCTCTCTCTCTCTCTCTCTCTCTCTCTCTCTCGTCGTTTTAGTGTTAGTATTTAGTATTTGAAAGATGTACCATTTTTTTAACTGCAAATGTAGCAGGAGTTTCTTTATGGTGCGGGAATTTTAAAATTGCAGTACAGTCTTTCAAAAGGGAGTACACACATTTTTGGCCTCTGTCAAGAAAAGTGCGTGCGTTTGTGCGTGCGCATGCGTGTTTACACGGAAACTTGAACGAGATCCCGAAGGTCGGCGACGGATTTCTAAATTAAGGATTCTTAACGCTGTTGTTGGCGTGGTATAGAGCTGAGGGATCAGCATGTTTACTGTTGTGATTTTTTCAAGGATTAAGTTCTGATACGCGGTAGGCAGCTATAAATCGCCCTGGCCCAGTCCCGACAGATGTTTTAGGTACGTGGATAGTGACAGAATGGATGTCCTCAAGTGAGCGTTACATCTAAGTTTCTGTGGTTTTACTGTGACATGTGATATGTTTAGTTCTGCTCACATGACGTAGATGATATTATTAACATTCTGTATTTTATCTCCTGTCGACCAAGAATTTTGATGTCACCAATTTTAATTGCAGTAAAAGTTAAGTTTAGTTGATACTGCCATTATTTTAGTGTAAGTAAGTGGTGGTGTTATGGTTATTGTTAACTAAAGAGACTTAATAATGATATAGAGAGGTGTTAAGAATGCATGAAATTTTAACATTTTGCTCATCC
>NC_089787.1:46746603-46756603 GCF_040412425.1 Macrobrachium rosenbergii
AAGTAGTACTTTCTCTCTCTCTCTCTCTCTCTCTCTCTCTCTCTCTCTCTCTCTCTCTCTCTCTCTCTCTCTCTCTCTCTCTCTTATAGAGAATTTGAAAAGTATATTTGTCTTTGCGAAAAGTTCACCTTTATGAAAAGGTTTTTTCGAAGAGAAATTGTTTTTATTGGCCAGACCCATCCCAGAGAGGATGAAAGCAAAGGGACTATTTTTATTTGTAATTAACATCGCAATTTCTTTTCTTTTTCATACAAAGCTTCCCTCCTGGATTTCGTTGCTTCCGTTTCCCCCGTTATTGCCTTTGCACCCTATGTTTATGGTCTGTTCCCCATTTCGATTCTCCGCTTGCATGTTGCCTCCCCAGCTCTCTCGTTTTATTCTGTCATAAAAATTATACAGTCATGGATTTCATTTGGAGAGAGAGAGAGAGAGAGAGAGAGAGAGAGAGAGAGAGAGAGAGAGAGAGGGGGGGGGGGTTCCTATGTCAGGACTGTTTAGCGAGAGTTATAACAGAGTTGTTATATAGAAGAGGGGAAAAAGAGAGTTATAAATGATGCTATGAAGAGAGAGAGAGAGAGAGAGAGAGAGAGAGAGAGAGAGAGAGAGAGAGAGAGAGAGAGAGAGAGGCTAACAAAAAGATATATAAAATGGAAGCTAAAGAGAGAGAGAGGCTTAACATGAATACTGTTGAAATGCAATAGTTGTAATTCACAAAACCATCAATAATTGTAAATAAAGGTTGTTCGTTGCTTGACCCAATTAGTAGATCCCATTGCCCATGAATAATTCCATTGTAGCGTTACAATCAGGTCGTCTGTTAGATTTATTTTTATGCTAAATGTTAAATTGATAAGAAGTGCGAAAATTTCCTTCATAAAATGAGGGAATTTTTCAAGTTTTTGGCCATGTCCATTTCATGAGATTCCATTTTACTTTTTTTAATAGTGTATAACTAGAATAGACACTCATATATATATATATATATATATATATATATATATATATATATATATATATATATAAATAAATATATATATACACATATAAATACATATATATATATACTTTCGGGCAACAGCTGTTGGAGAACTGTTAATCAGCTAGTGGTCTGGTAAAACTAAGATGTACTTTTTTTTTAGTAGCCACAGTGACCTCTTTTTGTCGTCGCAGTCAAGTGCGTTAGCGCGCCGTCGCTGGAACGTTCGTTCATGGAGTCGAACCCTGCCACGGAGGGTTTGTATAAAGGGATTGTAGTGATAAATGTATCCCAAAAAGTTGGAGGAATTCCAAAGTTAGAACGTTGCTGCGGCTATTAGAAATACAAAGGTACATAAATCTGGTGACAGCGGCCAGTGACCAGTAGACATATATTTGTCTATATTTTTTTCTTTATTTATGTATATACTTCATTTATATGTCTTTTTCTCTTTTTGTCTTTTAAGATTTGCGTTCTTAATTTATAGTAACAGAAACGTTTTCCTGTTCTCATGCATTATTGTAATTGGTGATACATCAGTGGACAGCCATTGTGTGTGTGTATATATATATATATATATATATATATATATATATATATATATATATATATATATATATAGAGAGAGAGAGAGAGAGAGAGAGAGAGAGAGAGAGAGAGAGAGAGAGAGAGAGAGAGAAATTCTCTCGCTAATCCCTATAGATATCCCGCCAGGTACAAGATGTTTTGAGGGATTCCATCCGTCCCTCTATGTCTTTGTTGGGCTTTACGTCAAGATGGTCCAGCTGAGATATCCTGCTTATGAGTTAGAGATTGATTCCTTGATAAGAAAAGATCTCCAACCAAGATAATGCCTTTTTATTGAAAATAGCAGAACTTCTTTCCGCGTGTATAATAGAAACTGAAGTAAATGATTTCGGGTGTTCCATCTGGTAACATCTTACCATGAGAGAGAGAGAGAGAGAGAGAGAGAGAGAGAGAGAGAGAGAGAGAGAGAGAGAGATCTGCTCATCTGGAAATTGGAATTCGTCTTGTAATAAGTCATAGTTTGATGCAAATCTGTTCCACATTGTGTAAAGATGGCAGCTCACCTTCCCTATAGCACAAGCAAAATCACAGACGTTTACAACACAACACAAAAGTTTGCTCGTCATATCCACCCCTCATATTTTTACTAACGGCACATGATTGTATGGAAGGGGCGTTGTAATTGGTACAGGATTGCTCGCTGTTATTGAGAATTCAGAGATGGAAGTGTTTGTGCCCTGCCGTGATTTTTGTTAGCTGAAGGAAAGTGTTTTGTCGGAAACTGTGAGTACGAAGGATGTTGTAGGATAGCAACCGATGAGGCTTGTTTTCAATGTTAGTTGAGTTATATTGCGCCTTTAAATGTGTCATAAATGCTTGAATTTTCCTTTCATATTTATTAAATCTACAATGCATTGTAAGGAAAAAAAGAAATGGTAAAGTTTTGGAAGAAAAATATTACTGGTCGTCATGCGGAAATGGTCTCCGGGCATAGGAGATGTTTTTAAGTGTTTTTTTTTTTATTATTATTTATTTGAACAGAAGCTTCGTTTTCATTAAAACTGCCGTTATCATGAAACATGAACACATTTTGTTTTATCCAGAAAAAAAAGTCGAGATTTCTCTGTTAGTCGATACGTTGCTCCCAGAAAACATTGCATAAGTACTTCTCTCCCGTCCCCCGTTGTTCACCCACTTGCCACATTCATGGCTAATTTGCACAAGCGCTGCGTACAAGCATTGGTCACGAGGACCAACCGCTTTAGCCTATCCACTTTCCCCGTTGCATCTTAGCTCAGATGCTTTGTCTCTCTTTGCATGACGGAAGCCCTGAGGCGTTCATAGTGAAGGCGGGTGTACTTGCGTAAAGAGACAAACGCCTTACTGTTAATTGACCTCGCGGGTTTCTTGACTTCTGCCATATCCAGTGAAACGCATACGAAATCACAAGTTGCTTTATTTATAAAATTTATGTGCATTTTGGTCCTTTTTTGGGGGGGCCTTGTAAGTGAAAATATTTGAGACCTCTTGGCAGACCAGATTGTAGACATCAACTACAGCATGAATCATGTTTGGTAAATGCAGGGGGAGCAATAATATTGGTGCTAATTTTTTTATTGTGCAATTGCAGGTCGTTGAAATCAACAACTTAAGCTAAGAACTTTGGCGACAGTAAACATATATGCATAAGGTTGTTTTTATAATATAATGCTGTTAATCACATAAAATTATTTTAACGGCTGCCAACCTGTTTTATTTGGCCATAATACCTTGGAATGATTGTTGGGTGCAACTTGCGATTTAAAGGAAAATTTAGACTTGGAAATTTCGCCAGTAATATGGAACAATTAAATTGTACGTTGAAACTGACTAGGAGAAAGGGTTAGACTGACACATTCAAAGTGTCAATGATCATCTACGAATCTTACTTTGTATTCGTAAAGGTGCGGAAGTTTGATTCAACCACTCATTTCACTAAATAGATGGATGTGTCTGTTATCAAACGAATATCTCCAGCCCAATGTTTTCCAGTGTGATTCATGTACTATTACACCTATTAGTCTTTTCAAAATCAGAGGCTGAATGGACGAAAAACTATTCCCCTTAGCAGCCCGGGACACGAAGATCCATTTTGAAAAATGGGAAGAATGGAGTGTGGCCCAAGGGTAATTTGAAAATGAGAAGGTACGAGTTCTTTTAATGGGCGTTGTCATTATTGCGATGAAAAATTATTTTGCGTTACTGTTGCTGTACATGAGTTAATTGTATTTGGATAATTTAGTACAAATTCCAGTAATCAATTTACTATGGTAACAGCTTAAGTGTTTACTTAAATCAGTGCAAATTCCAGTGATACAGTTTAATTTGATGACAATTCTCTGATGGCCTGAAGTGAATGTAGGTTAAAATCTGAAGAAATTTTTTTTATTACTCCACTAAATTATTTTCATTATACGTGAGTGAATGACAGGCTCTCACAAACCCAATGCGCCACGTTTGACCTACGCAGTGAATTCGGAAAAAAAAACAGGCGTGGGCATTCAGCTTTTCGACAAGTGATAATATATCATCATATCGTACTTTTAAGAAAGAAAGTAGGGCGTTGTCGACGTGATCTTTACCGTAGAGAAGGTAGAAACTTTTATCATATTCTCTCGCTCTCTCGTATACCTATGAATAGAAGTGCTCTTCCATCAGAAGATATTTATGTTTACCTTTCTCGCCTGTTGTATAGTAGGGGAGAGAGAGAGAGAGAGAGAGAGAGAGAGAGAGAGAGAGAGAGAGAGAGAGAGACGACCCTCCCATCCAATCATGTCGGTATCGGAACGCTTTGTAGATCTTACCATTAATCACACTTCACCTTACTTCAATCAGAGCAGCCGGTACCTATCTCACATACGCACCGCCTCTCAACCATTTGCGTTTAATGGGTAATATGTGCGTCCGGGCATAGGTTAGGCACAAGGGCGTGGTGTTCTGTATATTAGGGTATTAGATTTAACCGCGTGGTATAGGGCTTTCTGTGGGTATGGCTCTCAGCAAGGTCTGTATAGCTCAGCATGGTAACCAACTGACCGTGTACAAGTAATTTGCTGTGAACTAGTGAAAAATATATATGTGGCCATGTTATAGAGGCGGGGAATTTTCTCCATTCGCTGACGTTATTCGTTTTTCTCGGTGGGAGAGAATCGCATGAATGGTTTGGCGCCCGTTTTCAGTAATGATACAATTTGATGATAGGTCACCCAACTCTGTTGTTGCTTTCTCTGTTTTATCTCTTCCTCCACACCCTATCCGCTGATTGGTTAATAGTTTTACATACAATATTGGTATATTTGATAAGGAATCGAACCCATACCGATCCTGTGTTGTCCCGCCCCAGGTTTGAATTCGGAGTCCTTGGATGTGGATTGAGAATGATGCCATTGGTCTGTAAGTAATCATAGATAGAAATGAATGGTATCGTGAACTGAACAGTTGTCACGAAAAGAGATTTCTCTCTATAATTGATATGACTGGCACTATATTGATGAAATAGTTTGCCAGTATCTGAGGTGACAACGCTACACCCACTGGATTCTGAATGGTGCATCTAACCCAGATTTGTGACTTTTTAAGGTTGCTTTTAACATTGAGCTTTACATGCAGGCAGTCCTGACGGGTTTTCATTATTATTGACTTTCTTTTACTCAGTGCAAGAATACTCTATGCCAGTGACTGCCAATGAGCTACTCTTTTGTCTATTGTAAATAAATTTTCATATGCTTCAAAGATACACTACCTGATGGATGCGTTAAGCTCAGTTACCTTCTGTCTGTGGTATGTTTCATTGGATACCATATTGGCATTGGTTTGTCGGTAGGATGTGTTACGTTTTTATTTCGCCTGTTTATAATGTTAAAGCTTCACTTGTTTCTTATTTAACTTTTCCACACACACACACACACACACACACACACACACACACACACACACACACACACACACACACATATATATATATATATATATATATATATATGTATTGATATATATATATAGTTATTATATAGTATATATTGACTAGAAGTTATTCACTTATATTCTAGTTTTATTTTCTGTACAATTGACGGGAATGGTATAATAGCGTTTCTTCCGTCGGCTTTTTGATGTGGGCAATGTCCCTTAACAAGAGCTCGTTTTCTGCACGAATTGGTTCTGACTGAAGCTTTTTTGTCGATAAGCTCCTTAAGGCTTGGGCCTTATTGTCCGCGACCATTTTCTTAGGTGGATGTCTGATGGAAAGCTCCTCCGGTTCCCTCTCTCTAATCTTCTGGAATAACCTCCTAGCATATGACTACCACTTTCCAGTTTTCATCGCTCATGGGCCATATCTTTTTATTTAATCATTATTCAGCATGTGCTCACTTATATGGGAGAGTCAATCAAGGCGACTTGCTTTCTCAGCAGGCTTCCGTAGATAATAAGCATTCCCATATGTGAAGAACGAGAAAAACAGCGACTTAACCGTGAGGTCTGTCTCTTCGAGCGTTAACTTGTGCGACAGAGCTTTGGCGAGCCGACGGTCGCCTGATCCCTCTTGGTGGAGGATTTTATAAATTCTATTAATAGCCATTGTCGTTCCCAGCATCATAGCACGGACTATGACAGCTAGGACAGTGGACTTTAAGGACGCACAATGAAGACCATATAAAACGATTGTCGGACATCTGGTTAAAAGTCTTTCGTGGAACAAACACATCCTTCATTCATTATCGTCAGTGAACTCGAATAAAAATCAGGCATAATGACGGCTCTCGTGCATACCGTAGGTGTATGTTTAAAATAAGTCAGGTGCTATATTTAAATATTTTATTCTTAAAACGTTGGAGTTCTCTTAAGGCCTGTTCTGTCCCATGTTACGGAATTGCGGCTTAGGTTTTTGTTTTTCATTTCCCTTTTTCTTTTTCATAGCACACACGGGATAAGTAAAAATTCGAGGTTCCTGCCCCATCGACCTTTATTTAAAAATGCTTCAGTATTTGGTACGGAAAAACCTGTAGTATCACATTTTGTAGGCAGCATTAACATCGGTGTACCAATTTAGCATCATAAAGGGGAAGAATCGCGTGTGCCTTTATCTTTGTAGGAAATTTCTTTTTCACTTTCATGTCGAGTTCGAGCGGAAATTGCATTCTGCTGCAGATCTGTCATGATCTTTATTGCCTGGTACTGAGTGCGATATCGGAAATGTTTCTATCTTTCTTTAACTGAAATAGCATATGAATGTTTTTTCCTGACAGTTTCATCCGTGAAAGTTTTAATGGTAGATGTATCATATAAAATCTAATGCGTTTAAAGTAAACACACACACACACACACACACACACACATATATATATATATATATATATATATATATATATATATATATATATATATATATATATATATATTTATATATATGGCCTTTGGTATCCGTTCATTCCCATTGTGCCTGTGTTTAGCAAAGCGGTGCAACATTTAGGTGGTAGTTAGTTGACTTTGGTGAATCGTCGTCAGATTAGGGAAGGGCTTGGTGCTACTAAGCTCATCTCTAAGTACCTGCTAAAAACCGGAAATGAAGCTGCTTTTATGGCAACTTCATCTAATGAAACAGAGAGAGAGAGAGAGAGAGAGAGAGAGAGAGAGAGAGAGAGAGAGAGAGCAAGTGGTGGTTGGAACTTCCTTCTGTGACTGACACGGACAAAGGTGGATGGGAACCGTAGTGTGAAAGGGAAGCAATGGAAGAGTTATTGGCTTTAGAAATGTGGATGTCTATCAGTGCAGTTTGGTTTTCAAACTTTGAGAAAGCTTCAGTTTTGCAAGAACAAATGTGAAGTGTAAAAGTTTTGCCATGAAAAAACGTAGTGTCTGAAATTTTAAATAGCTTCATTTTCCGTAGGCCTTTTTTTTGTGTATGCTGCATGCTACTTTCTACTGCGTTTTGGGTATTGGTTTTTCCATCCATATGTCTTAAATTTGGGTGGTCCTTTTTTCTGGTCCCTTGGGAATTATTGAAGACTATGTAATAGGGTTATGGTAATACTAAGCGTGAAAGTATTAACTTGTTTGTAAGGGTCGCCTTAAAATCTACTTTCTCTTTTTTGTCCCTCAGGAATGACGAGTCCTTACGTAGCCAGATGTTTTTGGACTGTATTGTCGAGGCTTTTGGATTAGTTATTAGGCAAAAAAAAAAAAAAAAAAAAATGTCACTGGGGACGGGAGTTTAACTTGCAGTTATGTAAACACTTCCCATTGGAGGTTAAAGTATTAAAAATATGTAAAAGTTTGTTTTCTCCATTCCTTGTGGGTTTCGAGAGTTTCAGAGAGAATGAGAAAGCTTGCTGTGTCTCGAGCAGGATTTCTGCAGCACTGCCGAAAAATTCATGAAATTCTTTGTCATTGGGTTTGTTGCAGAAAAAAAAAAAAAAAACTCGGAAAACTGAGTTAAATATAAATTTTGCGGGGCGACCACCCAAGTATGGTGTCCCACGGTTCTGTAAGATTATCGTCGAGAACCACAAGAAACGACCGGACGATTCTTCACCCGTTCATAAAAGGACTGAAGCGCCTTGACCAATCATATTCGTTTTGCTAGGTGCTGACCTCCTTCCAGGTATGCAAAGGGTACACAGTTTTCGCCTTTTTCGTACGGCACTTTATTAGTGCTTTTCGCATCCGATAGCTGAGACCGAATGTTTTGCTGGAGCGTAGTGGAATTTTTTCCTTATGCGTCCTTAGCGTAGGGTCGATTGGCTACTCTTGCGTGATTTATGATATTTCTTCAGTGACTTCGGGGGTTTGGCCCTTCAGATAGGTAAGGATAAGGCTTATGGACTGTCAAGCATTTAAATCCAGCAGAAGCATTATTAATGGCGAATCGCCTTAACTTCTATTAAGTGAGGAAGGATCATGCCAGTAATTGCTACTGATGATAATTAGCCATGAAGAGTCACCTGGAAACAGCCTGGAATCTTTCATTAGGCCCTGATCCAAGGACGTATTTGGCGTTGCACCTTTTCCTTGTGGCTGATTGGGAAGGACGGCATACTGAAGGACAAACGACGTTTCCAAGCAGCTAGAGGCCAATACCAAGGGGAACTGTCGCAAATTTTCGGGTTTGTGGACGCTGGGAAAGTCAGCGAAAGCTGTATTCGACTATTGTAGGAAGCTACACGGCGCATTCTTTCTTTTAATATGTTTGGGGTTAAATACATCCATAGGCTTTGTGGTTGGTTACTTCCTGTTTACATCGTTTAATTTTCGTTTGCATTTAACATACCGGTTTGGATGTCAACTTACAATCGGTTCCGATATATTGTTAGCAGTACTTCGCACAGGGTTCTGATACCTGCGTTCTAGGCGTTATATATATCTATATATACATATATATATATATATATATATATATATATATATATATATATATATATATATATATATATATATATATATACATACATATATACACAGTATATACCTCACAGGATTCATAATGCCTCAATGGGTTCTTGCCACAATTGTCGAGGGTTATACTTAGTGATTGATTTTTCGGGTATGAGAATATCTTTCCTATATATAACGAGCGTGGTGCATTGTTCTGTTTTATTGTATTTTGTGCTGTTCATTTGAACTTAACCAGCAAAAACTGGGCGGCGAATATAACAACGGGGACGTTTTTAACCGATAATTAAATAATTTGCAAAGCATTCATGTAATATTTTTGGTAAATCTTGACGACGAAGGGATTGTCTAAATAGTTGCAATAGTCTGAAATTGTCTTCAAGATAATATATATACATATGTATGGATATAAATATATGTACATATATATATATATATATATATATATATATATATGTATGTATGTATGTGTGTGTGTAGAAAGACGAGAAAGAGAGATATGAATGAATACGTGATTTTACGATAATATTATATTGATATAAACTGCGTCAAAAACTTAATACTTAATAATTTCCATTATACAAACGTTCTTGTGACCAATGTTGTTATCTACGTTTTTAAACAACTTATTATTTCTGTTTTCTTGGTAGTTCCATATTGTAAGTTTACATAGTTTCCAATTATAGAAGGTATTACACTGGTGTACAGTGTAAGATTTTTTTTGGGGGAGGGGTTGAAATTGAGGTTATTTTTCTAAAAGAAAGAATTTGTATCCTGCAGTTTTATATAATAGAACGCATAGTTTTATTTTTGTGCATTTAACCATATTTGCTGTTGGTTTCATAAATATTGGACCATCTTATTGGTCACCGGATTCCTTTGCATCATGCAAGTAGACAGTGATCCACATAATGTATATAATTATAGCGCCTCACCACTGTTGCTTACATAGCACCATTACTTAAGTAGTTACAGCTCATTTAGGACTTATCTCCTGCACCACCACCTCACAGCGTCCTATTCGGGGAGAAACCAGCAAAGTGTGTGGGGTGGTGGGAAACGCGTATCTTC
>NC_089787.1:46761603-46819103 GCF_040412425.1 Macrobrachium rosenbergii
TTTATAATGTTTCACTTTCTTAATTATTTCTCTTTCATAGTTTGTTTTTTTTCTTTGTTATTTTATTTTTTCTAATTTGTATGTTTTTCTTTGTTATTTCTCTTATATTGTATATTCTGTCCATCTTTATTTTCTTTTATGTATTGAGCCGCTTTCCTCAGTGGGGCCCATGAGCTGGTACCTTTTTCTTTCTCTGACTAGGGTTGTAGCTTGGGTATATGATAATAACAGTATTATACATGTGAATGGGTAGTAAGTCATCGGCAGTCTCTCTCTCTCTCTCTCTCTCTCTCTCTCTCTCTCTCTCTTATGTAAATACGGCTTATGAGGAAACGAGTTTGTTGTGCCTGTCCGAGTCTTCAGGTTCACAGAGGGGATAGACATAGTTAACGTTGCGAAGGAGGTGTGAGACATTTTGCCTCATATTTCGCTGTACCTGTCTTCTCACCCCTGTGAGGGATCTCCTTACTATATGACGCATCACATCCGCTTAACTTTAAACCATTGGGGGACCCCTCACGGACTCTATATGTCACCGCTGTTACCCGGAAAGAAGAACAAGAAAGGATGGGTTGGTGGCACCCCACCCGGAGACGCCATGCACTTGTAAAAATGCTCTGTTTCTATGAAGCATTTTCGTACCAACAACAACAGCAGTTACTATTAGTATTTTTTTTTTTATTAACTAGGACGATGATAGAATTAAAATTAGCTGTTAGGCAAACTTTTTTTACAGAAGCTGTTTTGACCCAGATGTTTATCGTAGTAATGTATGATTCCAAGAGATAGCCAGAATTCACACTTGGTGGTTTGCATAAGTCTTATATCAGTTACTTGATTATACAACAGTGTGTGTGTGTGTGCGTATTCTGGACCAAGTGTGTCTTTAACAATAGTAAAACAATCAATCTAAGCAAGAAATACTTCTTATTTATTTTCATTTACTGCGCATTAATGTAGCAAATGAATACTTTTCGTATAGAATGACGGTCTGCTGCGTATTAGGATATGTGTTGCATATATTATATATAAATTATATATATATATATATATATATATAATATATATATATATATATATATATATATATATATATATATATATATATACACACATACACATACATACATACATACATACATACATACATACACATACACAGTATATAAAATAGTGTATATATAATATATATATGTATGTATACATAGTGTCTGTTTTTGCAACTTTATCATAAACAATTAGGCTTGATGACAATATAACTTCAGATTCAGAGTTTTTAGGGATAATAAAAATTTTGTAGCATGAAATATGTGTGATTTAGAAAAACAGTTTTTTCTTGAAACAAATGTGTAACAAAAATCAGCCTGCATTTAATTGTTACACAATGCAAAATAATTTTTTTATAGATTTGGATTATGAACAGGCTTTGTAAAATAATTGATATGTAATAAAAGTATATTTACGCAGTTGTTGACGATATGATATATTAATTGATGGCGCTGCACTAGTTCCCCTGATGTTCTCTCTCGTCGTTTTCAGAGATTTGGATGTGGAAACTTGCCGAGTCAGTCAGTCTGTCCTATTTTTGTGTTCCGTCGTGAATAATAATAATAAATAATAATAATAATAATAGTAATAATAATAATAATGAAAATTATTAAAAATTGCGAAGCGATTGCAAGCTAATGACACCTCGATAGCTCCAAGTTTATGTATAAATCGCGATATGAGAATCATAGACCAAGAAAAACGAGTGGTGTGGAGAACGAATAACATTGCCTGCCTCAGCCCATAGCACACCAACCTTCCCGACCTACTCAAGGTTGTGATGAATGGAGGCGATTAATCTCGGCCTCTTGCTCTTCATTGTCGAGTCTTCTCACCCGTCGACTTTTGTTTCCTCTGCCATATGGCACTGGGCCTCGCTTTCCTCGAACCGTGGCGTCGTGTCCCTTCTTCTCCCTTTGCTGGGGCCTGCCTCAACGGAGGCGTGCCCCAAACATGCCCTGCCTTAATCCTCTCACACCTGGCACTGCCAGGATAGAGGGTGACACTTTCGGGGAAAAAAAATCTTCGAATGATATCACCCTCCTCAGACCGCACGTACTCCCTTTTTATTTATTTTTTTACGTGATATATGTGTTGGTGTATATATATATATATATTTATATATATATATATATTTATATATATAATATATATTTATATTTATATATACACTATGTATATATACAATATATATATATTTATATATATGAATGTCTTTTACTGTAGTACAACAGCGTAATATGTAGATAAAAAGGCCCATAAAACTGTATGAACGTGCTTGAAATATATGGTTGAAACGTTCATTCAAAAAAAAAAAAATATATATATATATGTGTGTGTGTGTGTTATATACATAAATACTTGCATACATACACAAAACTTACTGTAATATTGGGAATTTTAGTTATGATGAATTTCTGTCTTCAGTAGGTTGAAATTTCTTGTTATTCTCTTAGCTTCTTCCGAGGTCCATCTGTGGTTACCACCTCTCTTGTTCCTTTGATGTAATTCCCACTTTTTCTGTCCTTTACTTCTTTCCCAACGCTTCTGTTAGTATATGTTTCTTGTTTTAGATGACTGTCTTTGGATCTGAACTTCTCATTTGTGACCTCTCCTCCCACCCCCACCCCCTCTTTCCCAGTTTCTTCTGTGTCCTAAGGTCCTGGAGCCACCTGGTGGTCGATGACAGAAATGGATGCAGGTAGCCAGCACGCATTACGTGCTCTCTCTTCGCCTTCCTCGGCACTTCATTCGCACCCGCGCCCTTCGCCCCCAGCAACGGTTTGGCCATATGGACATCCAGGACTCTGTGCGCAGTGCTTTATATGTTGAAATGTGGTTATTTGATGCGAAGCGAAGAACGGCTTAGAGTATCGTATAGAAGTTCATTGGCTTTTTTGCGTTTTCCTATATAGTTGTAGTAAGAAGTTTTTGCTGCTTTGTACCAGACTTTCATTGCTTTTTCTGAATGTTTAGTTGTCTAAATATATGCATATTATGATACGTATATAGTATGTACAGTATATGCAGAATGCTGTTTAAATACTAATAAAAATGCATAGACAAAGTGTGGTTTATTTTTTTTTTTTTTTCAAGTGAAAGTCCCAAAACCGTGGAGACTGATGAAAGAAGTTATTTTAGGTAGAAAATAGTTTTTGAACCCTACAAAATCCCAAAGTTAATAGTAATGATAATAAATAATCAGTTAGTGAAAAGTAATCGTTACCAATGTATTTATAGATAACTTAGAATACAGTGTGACTAGGGTATTGGCGAGTTATCGTCTGTTGCTACTGCAGCTACTATTACTACAAAGGCTGGGGGTGGTTGTCACTATAGGAAACAAATAATGAATGTAACCGTGTTAGTCATTTATAAATATGAATCTGCATTTGGTGAATGGAATCAGCTAGTGTTGCCCACATTTATTATTATTATTACTATGATTATACTTATTTTTGTTGTTTTAGAGCGATGTTGTCATTGTAGAGGTTAATATGTATGCTTTCAGTTGCGTAATCTCTCCTTATTTTGCTCATTAATGGAGATTTCTTCTTTATTGCAGGTAAGGCCATCAGATGAGCATTGCTGGAGAGGACAGTCAGATTAATATTTTTCCAATGGCAGGTACAGTTCAGGTTTTTTTTTTCTCTCGCTCTCATGTTGGGTATATCTTTTGTTGTGATGGATGACAAGTAGAGACCACAGGACATTAATTAAGACAAATAATGCAAGTTTTTATTTCGGTAATATTATCGCTGGAGGTATTGCCGTCTTATGTCTCTGGCCTTGTTTATACGTCCATCGCTTCTTTCGGGTGAAGCCTTAACCTCTTTTCCTTTACTTGTTTGTCACCCGTAGGAGGCTAGTGCCGTCAGTGCACCTCATGCGGTCTACTATAGGCATTACATAAGGTTCTTTGCAGCGTCCCTTTGGCCCCTAGCTGCAACCCCATTCATTCCTTTTACTGTAACTCCATTCATATTCTTTCTTCCATCTTACTTTTCACCCTCTCCTAACAGTTGCTTCATAGTGCAACTGCGAGGCTTTCCTCCTGTTACACCTTTCAAACCTTCGTACTGTCAATTTCCCCTTCAGCGCTGAATGACCTCATAGGTCCCAGTACTTGGCCTATATGGCCTATAGATTCTATATTCTGTTCTATTCTGTTCACTTGTTTTTCTGTATTTTTGTCTGAGGTTGGCCTCCTTATAGTTATCTATCTATATAATAAAACCTTAAGTTCTTCATTGGATGGGTCGATATCGTACTCGGCTAGCACTCTCCTAGGCCCGCGTTCGATTCTCCGGCCGGCCAATGAAGAATTAGAGGAATTTATTTCTGGTGATGGAAATTCATTTATCGGTATAATGTGGTTCGGATTCCACAATAAGCTGTAGGTCCCGGTGCTAGGTAACCAATTGGGGTTCTTAGCCACGTAAAATAAGTCTAATCCTTCGGGTCAGCCCTAGGAGAGCTGTTTATCAGCTCAGTGGTCTGATTAAACTAGGGGTATACTTAACTTTTGACCTATGGCACATAAAGGAAAGGGGCAAGTTCTGTAGAACCGAGTTTGGTTTTCGGAGATTTTCAAGTTTGTACGATCGTCAGCTTATCACAAGATATTGTTAGATAATGAACAGTGTCTGTTGAATTCAGGCAGATGAGATTTTCATCAGTGTCCCTTATTTCAGCAGTTGTCTTGAAGTATACGTATTAATCAACTCAACGTAACGAAAGCAGTCGATTTTTCCGGCAGTTCGAATGAACGCTCTAAAAATGCCCTCCGATATGTGTTAGCTCTGTTGTGTATGCGTTTAAGCTCTGAAATGTATATGTATAAACCTTTGGCCGTATGCCTGTAAGTTCTCATATGTGTATGTGCAAGTTCTCAAGTGCATATGTGTAAGCCCTCAGGTGTGAGGCAATATTGGGCGAAGAGGGAAATGTTTGCAAAACTCTTGAAGCGCTCTCGCGATAGCTGTGATCCCGCCTTAATTTAGCTGATCTCTCTTTGCTCTCTCTCTCTCTCTCTTTCCCGCGCTCGACACTTCCGTGTAATCGCTTATCCCTCTTTACCCATAAAACCTTTTCCTTTTTTAATCGATACATCATTCAAGTTTGATGACTTTGTCGGGTGTCGGGAAAAGATGTGGGGAAACTTTGAGGCACATAAAAAGAAGTCGACTGTATCAGCAACGTGATTAAACAGTGTCTGACTTCTATTTCTCCCTCAAAAAATAGCCCCATTAAACAAGTTGTAGAAACATTTTTAAAAATTATAATTTATATATATATATATATATATATATATATATATATATATATATATATATATATATATATATATATATATATATATATATATATATATATATGTACATACACACACACATATATATGTACATATACAAAAACGTGCTTGGAATCACAGAAACATATGATGAAGAGTTCCATAGGGAAAACGAGACAATAGGCGAATACTGACTGGTTTCTCCTCATTTCATCTAGATGTCATTAAGGACTAGTACATAGTGGTAGAAATGTACATCATACTAATCTGACCGCAAAGTCGAGCATACGGACACTTGAAAAGAATGCACTAACTAGGGATGAATGCGCCATTGACAAATCTGATTATTTCTTAATAGAAAATTGACAGAAATATTTTTTTCTCACCAAGACCCTACCGAGAGCACTCCTTAAAATCTTTACCGGCATCCTTCTCCTGAGTCCTCTTATTCCTTCCCTGTCTTCGCACTTTTCAGCAACCCGACAGACAGACTCACTTCTTGTCGATCAATTCCTGCGCACACTTCCTTTTCACCTTTGTCTTATGACGTTCCAAAGCGCCCACCTCTATCGTGAAACATATAAATTATCATAGAGTCATTTTCTTCACTTCCAAACCACATGCTTACCCCAGAGCTTAGTTGTTCATTTTTTATTTTTCATATACTTTTACATGGTGTGGGGTTCAAAACTCCGTGACTTTCTTACCAGGCAGAGTAGCGAGATTGTTACTCCTTTTCTTTTCTGGGCTGCCACAGGAATGAAAATGCCTGGTTGTCACAGACCACAGAAGAAGAGGCTCATCTGCCATTTTATATATATATATATATATATATATATATATATATATATATATATATATATATATATATATATATATATATATATATATATATATATATATATATAATTAATAAGCACAAACGTCCTTTAATATCCAATTCGCTCTACCTCGAAATAATATATTTTCATATATGTTACCGAAGGGGAATTTTTTAATTGATAATAAGTTCGTCGTCTCGTGGCCGCGTGGGTTAAAATGCGTCCACTGTAGTCCTGAGTTCTTGTCTTCGCTGGTTCGAGCCCACGAGACGACGAACTTATTATCAATTAAAAATTCCCTTCGGTAACATATATGAAAATATATTATTTCGAGGTAGAGCGAATTGGATATTAAAGGACGTTTGTAGCTTACTGATTGAATATGAATCACGGTGATGTGATAAAAATATATATATATATATATATATATATATATATATATATATATATATATATATATATATATATATATATATATATATATATATAATATATATACATACATACATACATACATACATACATACATACATACAGTATATTATATATATATATACATACATATATACAGTACATGTATACAGGGTGTTTCGAAATTAGAGCCTCCCCCCTCTACAGCATAAACTAAAACTGATATGGACAAAAACAAAAGTAATTCAGAACAGGTATTTATTTAAGTTTCTCGCTGAGTATGTAATATTTTGTGTGGCCTCCATCTGCCTGTACCACAGCCTGCATTCTTGAGGGGTATGATTTCAGCAAATCACAAAAAAGCTGAGACTCAAACTCCATTTCCTTGAGCGCTTGGGTCACCTCTCTTCACAGGTCGTCGAGGCTTGGTATACCATCATAGTTCACAGTGCACGCTTCAACACGATCCTTTACTACCAATGTTTTCACGCATATTAAGGTCAGGGGAGCTACCTGGAAATTCACTTGACGAGAAAAAACCGATACCACTGTTTCGAAGCAGCTCCTGTGTCTGAAGAGCCTTGAAACATGGTGCCTTATCATGCAAAAATGTGACTTCTTCAACAGATAACACATTTTGAGGATCTTTGAGGAAAGGAAATACTCCACCAGTAAGCACAGTTTCTCTGAAGTATTCGCCATTCCATGACTGTCCTTTTTCTTTAATGATCCCGTTAACCGTTTGGCTGTGAAACAGAAAAAATTCCCAAACATTCAGGAAATTTCACAACTTGGCAATAGCTTACGCCATCGCTGGTATCATCCAACTTTGCAGCCCAAATGATGTCATTTTTATGATTTGGGTTCCTGACTGTGTAAATGAAGAATTCATCTGATGCGGCAACATGGAGAAAGTCAGCTTCATCCAAGTCTTTAAGAAATGAACCACAAAACCATGCACGGTCTTCTCTCTGTTGCTGAGTGATGTTGGGCTTGTTGATAACATGAAATGGCTTGATACCAGATTTTTTCAACTCACAATGTACAGCACTATAACTTCTCTTCTTTCCCCTTTTTGTTTCTAGTTCAAGCGCCAGTTTACTTAAAGACTTTCTTGTTCTACCCACTGCCTCAGCTATAATGTCTTTTGACTCCTGAGAAAGGACTTCAGGCCTTCCAAGATTCTCACTCTTTTCACGATGACAGTTTTATGGATTTTTTGTTCCAGTTTCTTTTATGCTGCACCAGCATCCCTGGCCTCTCTGAGGGTTATATTCCGGATTCAGTCAATCCATCTGATTTCCTCTGAGTCGTTAGCCATGGCTGTATCTAAGTCCGTCACTCAGTCTGAAAATACAAGAAATGTAAAATGGAAAATAGCTTAATAGAAACTTAAAATAATGTACTTGGAGATAGGCTATAGCAGAAAACTTCATAACTCTCCATTTGTTCTGTGGAGGGGGGGCTCTAATTTGGAAACACCAGGTATACATGTGTATATATATATTTATGAATAACAACTAAAAATACATATTTTGGTATATATATGAACTGTAGGAGAAACAGAATAAAAGTTAGCAGATCGCATGACATCCGAATAACACCATAGACGTCGTTTTCGTGTGAGCATTCATTGCTTTAATAACACACATTCTTGCTGTGTAGCAGCCCAGATTCCATATAGAGGCCTGCAGCGTCTTGATCCGTAGGGAAATTCGTTCTGGCCAGATTGAAGAAATACGATCTTAAGGGCGTTCGACCGAAGGGTCATATCTCATGATCGTATATTTGGACGAAGCCATTTGGATGAATTCATGGATGGGCGCCCGAATCTCTCCAGCCTCCTGTCACATTTATGGTCATTTGTAGAGGAGATGGGTGGGTTATGGGTTATTGTGATTTTGCATAATACCTCAGTCGATTTCTAAAGTGTTTGCGCATACTTGGGATCCATACTAGAGGATAGAGAGAAGGACGACTTAACACTGTTACTTGTCCTGTCTATTATTTAGTTTTTGATGGATCGCCGCTGTTTGCCTTGGCATGGCAGCAGATTTCGAAAAAGAAAACGAACTTTTGGAGAGGTTTTTGTGGTGATCTTGGGTCTTTGAAGGAAATTTGCCTGCCTCATAGAATTTGATTTTAAATACCTTCTGTTTGATGCAGGAACATTATATAAAACTTTAAAATGTAATAATACGTTAGGAAAAATTCTGATAAACAACACCCTCTTTCCACGGTAAATACAGTATTGACAAAGCTAAGTTTTGTTTAGCCATTTCAGTGCAATTAATTCGTTTATATAAACATACGTACATTATACATATACAATATATATATATATATATATATATATATATATATATATATATATATACATATATATATACATGTATATATATATATATATATATATATATATATATATATATATATATATATATATATATAAAAGAGTACCCATGATATTTTACGAAAGGAAAGATTTTAGTTTTCCGTTCAAATTGTGGTGTTAATATTTAGAGAAAGTTTGTCCCATTTTCATTCTCGGTAGGACATACTTATTATAGGACATACTTCAAGTCCTTAATCTTTTCCAGATGGAAAGATAGAATCGTCACTCCACGTTTCCGGCTACTGGATTGTTTGCCGTTCCCTCATTTGCATATGACTCTACCTGTTTAGGGAAAAGACTCAACAGTAATATTATGGAGGTTTAATGATCCACTGAATCTCTTTTGTTTATATTCTCTTCTAGGGAAGAATCTGTTAATACATACATACATACATACACACACACACACACACACACACACACACACACACACACACACACACATATATATATATATATATATATATATATATAAAATATATGTAAATGAGAGAGAATTTAATAAAAATATGCAGCATGGGGTTGGGTTGTAATCTTCAAGTGGGCTAAAAGCCTATATCCTAAATCCTCCCGCACCCTTGTTCCCTAAGTCCGTTAAATCTCACTTGTGTGCATTAAACAGCCACCCTTGAGAAGCTCTCATCCCGTCTCTTACTCCACTGTTACTCTGTTTATCCTTATCATTATTATCCCCTGGACGGTAACCGCGCTATTATTCCCGTCTGTTATTCAACTTATTCGGCGCCTCTCCAACTGTATTCCGGGCTTGAGATTAACGACTGTTATCGACTGGACTCTGTACAGCAGTTTCGAGGTGTGAATTGAATCAAAGCATTGAGAGGGAATTGGCTATTGTCATCCAGTTTCCGATTTGTCCCTGTTGAGCTTCACTTTAGTGTGTGTGTGTCCGTTCTTGTGTACGAACGCGGTGACAAACGTTGATGTAGATAATCACAAGGCATCTTAGTATTATATGAAATTTTCGTCGTAAGTCAGTAATTGCCTTTTGTGCTGCGAACTTTAAATGGTTAAGACAATCGTTTAATTTGATGTTGTAAGCTATCTGAAAGAAATTGGAGTCTGTACCGCATGTAATTTTAACACCATCGCCAGATACGGATTGTTATACAAAATAATGTAAGAGAACTGTCGTTAAGAAATTCTGTTCATAATGCGGGTTCCCCGCTCATCGAAATGGCGCGAAATGCCAGGAAAGGGCGCCAAATTACATGCGAGGCACGTGAGGGGTTTTCTGTTACCGCGAATGCGGTGGGTGGTTGGGTAATAGGGGCTGACGATGAAGAAGTAGGCAGAGGGGGGAATTGCTAAGTAAGAGAGGAATTCAGGCCTATGATGGATCGCCTGATATCTTGTGTGCGTTACGTTTGCTTACGTCGGAATGCTCGAAAAATAAGTGCTTAAGGAATGAGGGAGATGGAATTCATACAGCCAAAGCCCATTGAGAATTGACACGGGAATGAAAAATGACAAATTCAGAACCTAAGGAAATCTTCGGGTT
This sequence comes from Macrobrachium rosenbergii, assembly GCF_040412425.1. NCBI lineage: Eukaryota > Metazoa > Arthropoda > Malacostraca > Decapoda > Palaemonidae > Macrobrachium > Macrobrachium rosenbergii. Next base: position 46,772,091 of record NC_089787.1, read on the forward strand.
TTAATTTATAATGTTATCTCATATACCGTGAGATTTATTCACATGGAATGATGATCATGATTCATAGGAATGTGTGGGGCCTGTCCTTCAGTAACATGAAAAATGAAACCTGATAGTCAGTCGACTGTAATAGGTCGCCGCCTGATGTTAAGAAGGCCATGGAGCAAGAAGCCTAATCCCGGAATACTTGCTGACTGGGACTCAAGAGGGATAAGATCTATAGCCGGCCTTCAAAAGGTAATGTATATAAGGGATCCTCCCTAACAACCTACCTTCGTATTTATATTCCTGCGTCTTATTCAAAAGGATTTTACGAAGGAAAATGCATTCTTTTTAGATACCTTAGAATGCACTGAACCTTTTCTGAATGTGGCCTCCATCTTCGTTGTCTTTCGTTTCCCTTAGAGAACGATATATACGACGCGAAGGTATTGTACAGTTCAGATGTTTTCTAGAAAGTGAATAAATCTGAACTTATTGTACCTTTTACGAGCCATTTTCGGTCTGACCACTGTCCAGAGATTCGTGTGCGGTAGTCATTAATTGGGTTGACTTCCTCCTTTGTTGCTGGGTCTGCTTTTCACACATTTGACAATGCCTTAGCGCTTCTGTTCAGGAGGAAGATTCCTTACGAAACAGGCGCAGCGTTTGGTCAGTCGGACTTGGGAGGCCAGCATGCTAAGGTGTGAGAATGTGAAAAGACTACTTTGTGTAAAATGACTCTCTTCGCATCTCGGGGCTTACTGTGGCATATTGTCTATCGATTCAGACTTGTTGGGTCTTTCGCAAGTTTGCGAGTATTGATTTTAATGTCAGTTGATTAAAAAGATAAGTATGCTTAATGCATCAGACATGTGGTGCAGTTTATTTTCATCCTTTACTTCTCCCATTATTGTATGGTAGCGCATCCACAAGTACAGATTTTTTGTATATGAGTGAGTTCCGTTTTTCCAGTGCTCAGGTTATAATGGACCTAATCTAAAACGCTTGACCATAAGAGTACGGAATGGAATGAAAACGTTTTGTCGGTTATTGAGTTCAAGTCGTGGCCTTTAATTTCAGTGAGAAGAAAACATGACGGACTTCGCCTGTGTTACATAATACTTGATGAGTTACTTTCCCACACCACAACCCTAGTCAAAAGCGTATGAGGGGCATCACGTAATTTTCAGACTAGTCAGGAAAAGATAACAAGATTTCTATACTATTATCCAGTTTTATTAGTAAGGAACAGTTACACTGATATTGTTCAAGTGTGGCATTCGCTTAACGAACTGCAGTTTTTTTTATGAGAACTAGTTGTTGGTATCATGTTTAAATAATAACTGAACTTTACAGTTCAGAAAACATCCTCGGCAGATTCTTATAGTGTGTACTGATTTGCAGTGACTTGAATTTCAGATGACGTCCCTTCTCATTCCAGCCTTCCAGCCTCCTGAATAAGTGTTAAATAGGCCAACAAAGACTTATATATACAGTATGTCTGTGCTTTTCTCCTCTTCCACCTTGAAGATGCTTCTCACCTGTTACTTAAACTCTTTGGGATCGGCTTAAGAAGGAAGACGGTCCTAGTTCTTGCGGTCGTAATGGAGTTGTTAATTACAAGAGGAAATTAGTTATAAAGCCATCAGCACGTAGCTTTGTGGGAGGACCAGTTCACTCTGCCTGGTTTTATGGCTACCTACCGAAGATAGACATCGTCGGCTGCTTAGTTCCCTTTGAATATTTCATGTTCGCTTCATTCTGGAGGCTGTCATTGCCGGTTCACTTTGAGAATTCCTCATTTGCTGCTTCTTGGTAGATTAAGTAGGCTTTGTTCCAACACGAGCTGTTGCCTTGCGCCCACCCCCCCAGCAGCCTCGGGATTATGAAAATGGAATTTTTATTTTAATGTGAACGAATAGAATTAATGCCTTAAAATAATTGTCCGCTGATGTTTTCATCCTCAGTTTTTTTCTCTAATCTCATTTTCAAAGGAACATTATGAGTTCGAAGAAATTTACTTCAGTATCATTCGTGATGTCTTTTTACTACATTCCTGTCGGGATGAATCATCACTCTTTGAAATGAAACCTCAGCTATTTATTCACGAAGTTTCATCCGTTGTTATCCTGCTGCCATTCAAAATTGATAAGATTTCGTTTGAGGTTTTCAAATGCGTGAGCAAAATCCAATTTTGTTGTGCGGAAGGACTGACTGCCTCGGAACGGATGATGAGGTTTTGCGAAATGGTCGGACGAGCAAAGAACCTAATCTTAGTTTTTTAACCGCGAGTATGACGAAATTTCATACTAATTCTCTCTCTCTCTCTCTCTCTCTCTCTCTCTCTCTCTCTCTCTCTCTCTCTCTCTCTGTCTTCATCCATGAGGTACGTTATTTTGTGTCAGATAATTATTGTAATGGAAACACGTGGTACTGAAAAACCAGATTGGCATTGTTTGACGCAAGTGAAGCATGTAACTCCAGCCTTCCATTGAAATAAGGGACCAAACTGTAACTTGACTTTTCCCATGCATCCAGTTTCCGCTTATCATTGTGGAGACAGAAGAATGGAGCTCGCTCAGGCCTTCAAGTTTGAGATTGGTTATTCGAGGGAGGCCCATATTTCTGCAGCAGTCTCCTTTAGGTTTAAATCCTGTCCTGCATTCAAAGTTATCTTCGTCCTTCTTCTTAGTACCCATTCCCCCACCACCACCACACGTCATTTTCAATACACACCTGTTATTGTAAGGGGAGTGAAGGTACCCTTTCTTGACCACATGCCCTTAATGAAAAGCAACAGTTTCCCTTTTTCTTTCTTATGGATGGCCATCCCATTTTATTTTGTCGCCCCCTTCCCCTTCTTGTTTACTTTCGGGTCACGGTCGTGTTTAACTTCTGGATTGAAACTCTGTCTTCTTTTTCTTCGCCCCCTTTCTCCTTTTACTGCTTCTATTCTCTGTCTCTTTTGTATCAAGTTCACCAATGGCCAAGTGCTCCTTTCAGCGGGAAGAAGGCCTGGCACGGCCTCCGTGCCGCATTTGTTTCCTCCTTTCAGAGGACGCAGAGTTACCAGGTAGATGTCTTTAGAAATCTTGTGTGCAGAGTTGTGGTTTTATAGATTCTCTCTCTCTCTCTCTCTCTCTCTCTCTCTCTCTCTCTCTCTCTCTCTCTCTCTATTTCTGTCGTATTGCGTGTGTTAGCAGTATTTTTAAGACAATAAAAAAATGGTTAAAGCTGCTACTCTGAGGCTATAAAGTGGCAAACCAGACTCGTTTCTAAAGCAACCGTATGTGGTTGCCGCCAAATAATACATTTCGTACCAATACAAACTAAACGACATAATGAGGCTTCAGTTTATGACCTTGTTGTATATCACTGCAACGACTGCAATTAATTATTCTCTGAGAAATGACCAGTAAAAATTTACTTTTAATCAGGAAACGTGTCTTGAGTTCCAGGGCGAATTTAGGGCAAGATTCAGTTGCCAATATTTGTATGGCGTATATCTTTCCTGCTGAATTCTGGTATGTTTGTGGGGAGGGCGGATGTGTTGAGTTTGCATATATCATTGTGTTGTGAGGAAGTTCTGGAATAGAGAGACTTTATATTAGAGAATTGAATTAGTAGTCATCTGTTTCAAAGCATCTTTTTAAGACGAAAGTTGTTTACAAAGTTTTTTTTTTTTGCAAATCTGCAAAACCTCTGAACTCAAAAGATTGGTGAACAAGACTTTTTATCATAGAATTTGAAGCTGAGGACGGAAAACTTTTATTAGCAAGGTTAGATTTTCAGACAAGTTGTTCTGGAATGTTCAAGTTGATTTTAAGGCCAGGACCGAGGGACAAGGACGTCAGGTAGAATTCTCTTTGTTTGTAATTACTACCGTTTGTTAACATTTTCCGAAAACCATTTTTGCGAATTTTGCATATGGTTCGATTACATAGCCTTGCGTGTCTTTCAGTGTAGAATTTTGTGTTTCCCATCATCGGCCTGTACGATTTTCATGAAAGTCAGCTCAAGGCCCAAACTGGAATCATTTTACTGCTTATCTAAGCCGATGACCAATGTTGTGCCATGCCACTGGATGTCTGATATTCAGTCTTGTCAGTTTCATGAAAACTGTGACCCAAGGGTTTTTGAGCCAGAAAATCGTAAATCATTCGTTGTACCTTTGACGACTACCATTTGCCTAAAGGGAAAGGGCAAGCTCACACTGAAATTAGCCAATTTTTGTAATATGTCATATTTTCTCCTTTTAAGCTAACTTCTGAACACTCGTGCAGTATACGAACAGATTGGAAATGCCCTGTGAATTTTGGTGAATCACCCTCATTTTGTTTACAGCGTTGTTTTCTCAGTTCAGGCCAGGTTTCGATTTTAAATTGACGAAAATCTGGAATTTTTTGTCAGTAACTTAAATGAGAACGATGCTCAGAGGAGCAGGTAGGTGATGACATCTGGCATAACTCTATAGAGATGACTCACGAAGCAGATATCGGGCATGAGTTCGTCGAGATGCAGCATCGGCAGTTACCAGGATTATGAAGGTCGTGGAAGTTAGTATTTGTAGTCACTTAGAACGTCTCTTTTGCTCCTCTGTCACGTTTATGTCAGGAAAAATAACAAATCTCTTTCTCTTGGCACTTGAGCCTCAACAAACACATTTTCTTTAGCACGACATTCCCTCCAATCTGCATTTCCGTTAAGTATGTGCACCTGAGTATAACGACACACGAGCGCACACACACGAACACGCTCTTAAATATATAACATTATCATACAGGAGACAAAATTTTCCTATTCTGTTGTATGTTGATTGTTTCCTCTAATTCAGATTTAGGTTTTTTATATTAGAACTCTTCAGTGTACAACACGTACTGACGTGTAACCTTAACTCAAATATTAATTTATTTAGCAGTATCATAAACGGAGACAAGTACGTTCGGCTTAGTTTTACTTCAGATCACGAGTGAAAATCATCATTTGATGATATGAAACAGGTAAAAAATCTGAAATGACTTGCATTTTACTTGCATTTAAATCCAGGTGTCTAATTAAGTCTGTTGCATTGTAATACTGCCTCCGCCTTTAGGCTTCTTTTCTCCCGCTTCCTTTCTCTCCCTCTCCCCCTCCCCCTTTTCTGTTTAAGGTATGAAGACAAAACGAGTGTTTGCCTTGCCCTTCACGTTTTAATTAGTGTTTGCACAAGCTTTGTTTTAATTACTGTTTGTCGTCGAAATGAACTATATGAAAGATTCATTCCTCTCTCCATCTCTTGGTGCCTCTTATGAAGAAGTTTTATGTTGAAACTATATACTTCCTCTTCAGCAGTTTCCCTTGTTTTGATTCGCGCTTGTTTGAATTACATTCATTTTTCCCATGTTTCTTGCGATGCTCTGCTTCTTTTACGTCCAGACATTGTTCTGTGAAAACTTGCTTAGCAAGGTAATGGACTAATACCTTGCTAAGCAAGTTTTTTTCTACATGTGTACTCATCTTGAATAATACTGAAGAGATGCGAAATCTTGAAACATTTTGTGAGTGAAATTGAAATCCTCAGAGTTGATCCTTCATATTTTATGTGCCGAATCAAAATTTTACGGTATGACCTACCTTATGAAATTTGATTATCAGTACTCATGGCGCTACCCTGCCGGAAGAAAAGGATATTGAATGAAGATCTTTGTATTTTCTTTATGTAAATTCAGCGGTTTTTACTCCACTGCCCATATTATTTTGAGCGTTAGTCCTGTTGAAAAACCTCCATTTCTCTAAAAGTAAAACGAAACTGCTTTCGTTGAAAGGTGCCCATCAAAAAAAAAGAAAAAAAGCAGCAGATTATTAGTCTTTTTGAAATAATCCGGTTGTCAAAAAGTGTGTAGGTGCCTTTCATTCAAAATGCAGCGTTAGTTCACTCTTTTATGAAAAAAAGAGTAACTGTATCGACCAGAAGAACATGAAATAAACAAAGAAACAAGCTTGAAGGTAGAAGGACTGGTTATAAAAACTAGAGCACGGGTGGATATTTTGTGACGGAAGAATATTGGTTCTAACCAAAGAACTGATATCAGTAAATCGAAGCAGGAAATTTGTTAATGATAAACGATTCTGATGGAAGAATTGTTATTCTCCAAAAGTTGTAGATCGATGTTTTGAGACAAAGGATATTTCTATTTTAAGCCATGACCGGGGATAGACGGAAGGAAGTACGATTGCAGCTGTCGTGATGTCATAACAGAATAAATAATAGAGGTGAAAAGGTGACTAGAATTGGATACCAGCTATATATGCATTCACAAAGTATGGAGTATGAAGATTTTCTGAGGAACATTTTCTGTGGGCGAAATGCTTTTTCATACTTGACTCCTGAGTATTTAGTGCTTGTGACTGACTCATTTAGCTTTGTATTCGCTAGTCTGATTCGAATCTTGTCAGTGTTCCGTGCATGTTTATATAGTTTATTATTAATGTTGTTCTTTATTGCTCTCTGACTGTGACTTCTGAGCTTAAAGGAAATTCAGAATTCAATTTGCCTCAATGCCACGGTACTTTCAATTATATATTAACGTAGGAGAGAGTGACTGAAATTCTATTATTCCCCCCTTAGGACACTATTCCGGATAGGCCTACTCCAGTGCGATTAGTAGGCCTGCTGTAATGATTCTTAGCTTCCTTTCCCCTACGGAAGGACCTCTTCATTCTACTCAGGAAGTAATGGTTATTGGTAATGTATTGGTGATGTAGGCACAGCTGTTGAAAGCGGAATTGTGTTTGCAAGTTCTGTCGGAACAGTCCTCCCCTGCTTTCCAGGCTCCACTGTGGTATACCCTCCCCAGACTCCCTCTGGTGATTGTTTATGAACTTCAGAATTTCCTGATTCTCTCTGATGTAGCCCCCTCTCTTCCATCCCCCCGTCCTGAAAACTGTTGACTAGATGTTTTTTGGCATGAGTCCCCTCTTCTCCACTTTTAGAAATATAATAACTTGATTAGTCCCCACTTGCGAAATGGCAATACTGTAGACAGTTACCTTACTGATCGATACTTCCGAAAATGTTTGTTTATTTTTTTACGTCCTACATCTGTATTGCTACTTAATTTCAGAAAAAGCTCTGAAAAAATCTTTAGGAATCAGTTCAGGTATGTGAAGATAGTATTTCTTCTTTATGTTATGTATATATATATATATATATATATATATATATATATATATATATATATATAATTATAATCACTTTTGTACGTGATTCATTTATCACACATTACCACAGGTGAAAAATAAGAGACAGGCTGCAGGTCCTTGGAAATAAAGTCGAAATCGGTCAGGACCTACACCCCGTCTCTTATTTTTCACCTGTGGTAATGTGTGATATATTATATATAGATATATATATGTGTGTTTATATATATACGTGTGTATAAATATGTACGTGTGTGTATATATATAGACTCATGCTGGTTCCTACGAAGTATGTGCTTCCTCAGTGTCTCTTTTTTTATAGCAAGGATGACCTTCATTTTATTTCTCTTTTCTGGCTTGTCTTCATTTCATAGTTTCTGTCTGTGAAATGTACAGGAGATTCTGTCATTTCCCGTATTTGCATGTACAGTTCTTTTCGGTGTTCTCGAAAAATTGGATATTGTCGCACGCAAACTTGGAAAGGGGAGGGAGAGAGAGAGAGAGAGAGAGAGAGAGAGAGAGAGAGAGAGAGAGAGAGAGAGATGGTGTCATGGATTCCCCTCAAAGAATGCGAACAAATCACTTTTATTAATATTGGGCGCTTTATTTTATTCTACCCCGTGCTTTCTTACATCTCCAACTCAATGAAAATCTAGGTCTCCCCTTTGACCAGTCAGAAAGTTAGATCTTTTAGTTATTTCTCCCTTTGCTTGTTCGTGTTGAAGGGGGAGGGTAATTCTCATCCCTTTGCATTCTTTTATCTCTTTGTTTTCCTTCTATCCCACCCGCACCCTTCTTTCATAATGTCCGCGTCGCGTGACATATTTACTTTGGCATCATTGTCGTCGTCTCCAGGTTGTCCGGATTTATGGATGGAAGGGACGAGAAGCAAGAATAAATTTTACGTCATTGCCCCCCTCCCCTCTCTCTCTCTCTCTCTCTCTCTCTCTCTCTCTCTCTCTCTCTCTCTCTCTCTCTCGTACGTTAGCATGTTTTATCTTCCTTTGCTGATAATTCGTTAGATACCTTTTATTCCTGTGCCCGTATCGTTGTTTTATGATTTTTTTTTTTTTTTGTATGTGAGGTCGTTAGATACTTTTCTGAGTATCATATTTTCTTCATGACTAATTGATATTTGATATCAAGGTTATTTTGTGGCAGTATAATGGCTGTGCCCATTAATGGTATTGAATTAACCATTCAGTCAATCATTGAATCATTCCGCCACCCTTCCACAACAGCCTCAAGTGCAAATGGTTCTTGATGAAATGAGATGTTCTCTAATAACATGGAGCTTCACAGTGGACAAAATACTAAACATAGCAACATCTCTGGACAGTTTTGAATTAAATGGGTGGAATTAATATGTCCTTGAGATTTTCACCTTATTGTCAAGGAACAATAGCACGTAACATAGGTACAAAAACTACTTGTCACAACTAAACGTGGAGACGACAGAATGAAAAGTCTCGTTTATCAGTTGGTTCTGAAAAGAAAACCATTTTTTCCTGATGTTCATTATCGTGATCCCGTCCTTACTACATATTTCCTTATTACATAATTTATGAGATGTGTTCATTTACCCACACTGGGTTGTTGTCATGTGTGCGTGTTTTAGATCGTACTTTTTCGTGTTTTGTTCAAGTAGCTGTATCCGTATTTTAATTATGAGTCGTGCAAATACAGAAGAGCCGCATATGTAGAATTTGCATATTGGTTTTACGTTTTTACTTTTTCTTCTGTATATTTCGTTTCAATGAAGGGAATGAGAAGTTGACTGAAATTTAAGTTACAGGCTTATTTTTTAGATGAGCTTCAATGAGGAAAGTATACTGCGCCATTAATGTTACTAATTCTCTGTACTGTCATGTTTATGATTGCATGTTAAAAATTGTGTACTTGCATCCATTTTGATCTAGTATTATAAATAGTTTCCTTTAACTGCATTCCCCTTTATGCCGTCAGTGACTAGACATCCCAAAGTTCCGGTCCTCCGCTGTGCTCGATTTCCCTCATAAAGAGCCGAGATTTTGACGAGTGTCACGCGTGCCCGCTTTCGGCGCGTATTTGTGCCACGCGATTTCATTGTACGCTCCATAACTGCTGGTTATTGAAAGAGCGCTTTTGTGGAGAACGATTTCGCATTATGCTGCTGCTGCTGCGGGGCTCGTTGAAATAGATACCGGATGCAGATGGAGTCCGTTATCGTTCTTCCATGGAAGTTTTATTTAGAAGTGATTTGTTATCCGGAATTTTTTACCATTTTTGTCAATACTTTGGCTGCATTAGGTTTGTCCCCTTCATCATTGATGGCCGGAGTTGTTGTCTGGCGTGGTACAGGTATAGAAAAAACCGAATGGTACAGGTATAGAAAAAACCGAATGTTACAAGAAATAAAGGAAACAAAAATAAAATCGATTTTCATGAACAGATACAGTAGGCTGCCAGAAATGCCTAAAAAGTCATATATAAATAAATAATGATTGTGTCCTGCGTATAGGGTGGAAGAGAAACAGGTGATGTGACCGTCACCGGAACATACAATGGGAAGTGCTCCACTGCAGACATTACTATTTTTCTCAGGGCATTCTGAAGTGTGAAGTGGTCCTCGCTCTATCAGCTTGAAGGTAAATGCCATTGGATTAATCATTTTATTTTTGGTGTTAATAGAAATGCTCCCGCATGCGTGCTTAATTTTGTCGCTTTGTGACTTTTAGGCCTGTGACGCTCAAGTGTCACTCTAGAGGAAAAATTGCACAGTTGATGATGATGTCAGGGCATGATATAAAGTGAGTAAACCGCTTTTATGATTTAAAGAAACGATGACGTCTGGTTGGTGAACACTGATGTGGTTCATTTTTACTCTGGTTCTATTTTATTCTGTAGTTTCGTAATCACATTTCCTATTTTCCCTCTTTCATTCAGGGCAATTGAAGTTCAGCAGAGAGAAAGTACTATCTTGATGTCATCTTTTCATTAATTGTATGGTTTCCCCAGCTTGGTAAAGGTGCTAGAATTACCTGACTCCCACCCTGACCTACCTTATTTGCTGTGATTAGGGCACAAGTCGAGCCGACCCTAGCAGATTTTGTAACCAAACTTTTCAGTGTTGAAACTTGATAAATCGGACAATACGGGTATGGAAACCAGGTCACGACATCTTCAAGAATGTCACTGCGATTGTAAGTGTTAGTTTCCGTTGTAATAGTCTTTGTGAACTTTTTTTTCGAATAAAGATATTTTATCCTTGGGGAGGGGTAGCTCCAGTACTCGCTACCCTTCCTGTTCTCGGCAAGGTATTTGGATAAGGTTGTAAGCCTTCGCCACCCTGGTTGAGGCCTAACAGATTCCACTAACCGCTAACTAACAGATCCTAGGGAATCGAATCTAGGATCTCACTTTTGTCTAATCAGGAAACTCCTAACCACCGCACCATGGTTTATCCCCTCCTCCTCTTTTTCTTATATATATATATATATATATATATATATATATATATATATATATATATATATATATATATATATATATATGTGTGTGTGTGTGTGTGTGTGTGTGTGTGTGTGTGTGTGTGTGTGTCATTCTTGCACATTTTACTTTGAAGTAAACACGCTTTCTCTTTTTCGCCATTTCTTTTCCCCATCTTTCTCAGCGAGTTTCTTTGAAAGAAAGGGTGACCAAGCGTAACTCTTGTGTATTGAAAATGTTGCATCGAAATTGTGGACGGGATGTTGAGTGTTGGCATTGTTGGCAGGTGAAGCCTTTTGTGCTCTTGTATTGTCAGATGGTTTGTTGCTGATTGATTATTATGTGTTTTCTAAAAACTAGCAATAAAATATTTATCTTATCAGAATATTTCTCCTTTATGGATGGCCATGACTTTATTTCATATTTAGTGACATTATTAATAATACTGTTGCTGCTTATAATGACGCCGTATTATTATTATTATTATTATTATTATTATTATTATTATTATTATTATTATTATCTTATTATTATTATTATTCGTAGCAAATCAGCTGTCGTTGAAAGTTGGTAAATTTTGTGCCATAGTTACGTGCCAGGTACCACTGAAGAAAATATGCCAAAGAAGATCGAGCCATAAAGTTGAAGATAAAGCATTGAAGGGGAACCATCACACAGCTGGAAATGCGGCCATAGAGCATAGGTGACAGCCATAGAAAGGGAGATCATAACACTCCCGTTTCCCAAGTGAATTTCATCGACACGACACCGGCGAGAGCCTGTCGTGAGGAGCGATTTGGAAATGGTGTCCAAGGTTGCGATCCGTGAAAAGAAAGTGGAACATTTCACACATTCCGTGATTGTCGAACACAGTGCGAGGCGCTAATAAGAGGGAAAGGGGAGTGACAAGGTCCATTTACCCATCTCTCTCTCTTTTTTTTTTTCGGGGAGGGGGTGGGGGTTGAAATACCGTATCATCATCGCATCAGGGAGGCGAGAACTGACTCACTGATGATGCTGGAAGGAATCTCAAAAAGGTTCTCTGTTCCCCGTTTCCCAACTGTTGCTCTGATTCTTAGGCACATATACGCGCATTCTTTTTTTTTTTCACGTTATTTTAATGGACGGTGAATTCCCTCTTTCTATCTGCGCGCAAATACAAACATGTATATATATAATAAATATATATATATACACATGTATATACACATATACATATACATTATGTATACACATATACTTATATAACATATATATATATATATATATATATATATATATATATATATATATATATATATATATATATATATATATAGTATGTGGAAGTAACAGTAAATGGTTCACTGTGGCTCTTGTACAGTAGTTGGAGGCTTCTGATGTGTAAGCTAAGATGTTGTTCCTCCTCCTATTGGTGATAAACAAGTAACGTTAATTATCACGCTTTGGAACAGTGACAGTGGCAGTGTTAAAAAGGTTTAGATATTTTTATTTTTAAGAATAGAATGTTAATCGTTTTATGTACTTGACGAACTGTTTATGGTAATTCTTCAAAAGGGCAAAGTTGCGTGGTCGTTTATTTCTTGCTTCTGCAAACATTGTAAATGTAAGATTGACTGCAGCTGTTCACTGTGAATAGCGGTGTGTTGACAACATTTCATTCGTTTCTCATGTACGGGACGAGGTAAATCATAAAGCATATAAAATATGAATGACTTTCAACTTCCATTCGCATTTCGTGACATCCGGAGAAGTGATGAAAAAGTCGCCCATCATTCATGACATTCATTGAACACATGTCGCTTTTATGCTTCAACTGCAACAGTTACTTACGCATTTAGCAATCGCATCATTTGTGTTGCTTCTCCGGAAATATATCGAGGTCTGGAAAAAATAGGAAAACTGACCGTAAGTTTTATGTCACCTTTTTATGCTTTACTGTTGCGTTGCAGTAAATACCTGTTTGAATAAATTGTCACTGTGTATATTGATGCTGGTATTTATTTCAAAATTTTCTATTAAAAAAACCGCTTGTCTTTCCCAGTTCCTGCATCAGTTATAGTGATATTGTGTCATTTATTTTTTTCATGTATTCCATCATAGATTTTCTGGTTCATGTGTGCCTTTAACAAAATTAAAAATAATTATGATGTGCCCAACAGGGTTAGCTACCCGCACTCGGTTAGATTGACTAAGGCCTCCTGGAGACGTAAAAGAATATTCCCAAGGGCTTCCGCGGGGTGATAAGTTACAGGTCTTGGTACTTATTTAGTTGGTAATCATTTCATTTGTGTCATTCAGTTTGTTTCTTCTCCGTGCTATATTTTTATTTTCTACATAAAGACGTCGTGTCCTCTTGATTACGAAAGATTGAACAGTTTCACAATGCTGTCATGATAATTTCTTGGACAAGATAAATACTGCCTTCTGTAGGAATGCGTATCAGATTGTGGATGTGGACTTTTATATTTATTGGCATTACTCCGTAGACGGAAGTAATGAAACGTCTCTCCTTATTAATATCACGGGGGATATTTACTTTATTATTCTCCACCTCAGCGCAAGAGAAATGAGCAAACGAGCGGTGGTGCGAGTTACGTCCTCCCATAAATATGAAGTCTCCGCGAAGGACCATATTCATTTGACTTTTCCTGAGACTCCTTAGTAATTATGGAAAGTAACAAGTGCCCAGCAGTAGGCAACGCGGGTTAGGGACAACAGGTGTCTATTGAGATGGGATACCTTGATAACAACAATAATAAACACTTGTAAGTAATTAACGCATGAATTACTCTTGGCAGATACGCATATGGTCTTACCTGTTAAGACTTTTTGTTAATGATTTCGTTGAAAAAAAAAAGGGTTCTTTTCATTGGTATGGGGCGTACGAGAGGGAGATGTATCTAGAACACATGGCGACCGTTATTTCTTATACCTGGCAAACAAGCGGCATTTGCTGATTAAGGAATTTTGGGTGGATTACGTTCAGGCCTTTGATATTTGTTGTTTTGTAAGTAATCAGTATTGCAGATAAAGCCCTTGGGGTTAATGAATTGCAAATTAGTATATTGATCATCAGGAAGTATTGACACTGCGTTGTTTATCATGAATATTAGTGTAGGGTAGGTTAATTTGCTCCCAAGTTCTTTATTTTAAAGTATGAACATTATTTCTGTGAAAGAGTAATAATAATAATAATAATAATAATAATAATAATAATAATAATAATAATAATAAAACTTGTTAATGTCACTGTTAAATGAGGTTGAGCTGAGAAGGGGCAGGACTAAAGCAAACAGGTGTTGCCTTTCTTGTCCTGGGAGAGGGTCGTCGTCAATATGGCGCTGGACTGCCCTCGTCTCATAAGAATGCTTTGCCATTGTTCTCACTCCTGCTCTTCAATTGCCTCTAGTTTCAAAGTACGAAAAACTATTTGCATTTCAGTCTCAGGACTGGAAGGTGGTCGCTTTTCGTTGTAACCGTAATTAGCCGCGAAATCAAGAATGCTCTCTTTCGCTTTTGAATTGTCGTCACTGTTCGGAGAAATGATAATTATTCCCTCTTCCTCTGGAAACAGACAGCAGTGGCCTGGTTAGGTTCTTTTATGTCCGTATGGGAATGACCATTGTATCTGTATCTCTTTGACGGCAGAGTTCGCAGCATGTAAAATCACGTCTATATTAACTTCTGGAGTTTGACAGAGGTTCAGTCATCGTCTTGAACTTAGGCCGTTGTGACGCCGAATAATACTTGCTCATTCCTGTGCAATCAATCTTCTGCTCAATGCATTATTTAATGAAGATTTTTTCGTACTGTTTTCACAGGTCTCTGACGATTTTACAATAAACATATTTTGATTGGTTTTCGGATGATTTCTAACTACTGTTCACCCGAGGAGCAAAATTAATCCGTATGATTGGTCTGCGAAGGTTAATTCCAGCTGGGACGGATTACAGTATCAATTCTGACCAAAAAAGGATTTGCATTTATTAGTGTGTTTGCTCTGGGGTAATGATGTTTATTTTGTTCGGGCCAATTAAAAGGATTATAATTGTAATTAGTTGTTATCGTGAGGATGCAAAACAAATTAATATCTATCTGTGTAGTATTTTAATTACGTAATTTGTTTATGTAGGATGTATTTATGTATGCGTACATACAACATATATATATATATGTGTGTGTGTATATATATATATATATATATATATATATATATATATATATATATATATATATATATATATATATATATATGTGTGTGTGTGTTAAAGATGATGATTATAATCACTTTCGTACGTGATTCATTTATCACATATTACCACAGGTGAAAAAATAAGTCCTGAACAGTTTCAACTTTATTTCCAGGCCACTGACGAAGGACTGATACATAGTATTAGTAGTCATAAATATATATACAGTATTACAGAAACAGTACCAACGAACATACACAACCGTTTGAGACTACAGATCCACCCACAGGCGGGTGTCAAGATAGGAGTGGCCTTCAAAACTCATTTGGCTAAAAATCACAATATACTCTCAGGGGACAATACTGGTAAACGTACCGACCATTAACAGTCTCCCTCAGTGGGGGTTGTTGCTGAGAAAAATCATTATACACATCACCCAGCGTGTTGAACAGTTTTGTCTTATTATTGCTATTTATATATCCTAACTGCTGAATAGAGGACAACCCCTGGTCTGGGAACTTTCACAGCTTCGGCCGCTTCACACACCTGCGGCGGAGACTCAACAACAACTCGTCAATCCCCAACCCCAACTGCGATATTCACTGCTCTTGAGCATGAATTCTTGCTTCCTGCGCATTGAGGACCATCCTTTCTGACACCCTTTTCACACCATCCATCTTCGTCTTTCCGTCTCCGGCTCTTTCTCCCCCAACACTGATTTGAACACACTTTTCACCAAGTCAAGGAGTCAGAAGTGTCCCAATTGGCTTACAGCCTGGCGTAAGCTATAGGAAAATATACTCAAAATGCTAAAATTAAATAAATGAATGTGTTGATAACTTTGAAGAGACAATAAAAATTTGCACAAAAGATGATGAATGCAGCTTGTATCCTAAATGAACATGAGATATAGATACAGCTGTAGAGAGCACACACATTAATTATACGATTTCTCGTTTCTGCTGTTTAGAACCTATTAGTGTAGAATATTAAGGTTGCCAGTTGGACTGTTGATTTTATATGAAATGGCCTGGAAAAATAAAATAGTCCAGACCTACGTTAACCTTTTGACTTACAACCAAGCATCTGAACATACCGAAAATTCTAACTATTTCAATTTTCGTGGCGTGTCAACTACAGAAGTAATTTATCTGTACAACTTCACCCTTTTCTTTCATTCGCATTCAACTCACACATCACTTCTCTTATAGTAGAATTGGCACAACAGTACTGTCATTCATTGCAACTGTAGCTTCTGTAAACATTCATTTTTCCTCCCAGTCTTTTGCACACATCCTGCTACCTTCCTTCCTTGCTTCGCCCATTCTGCGACTCACCTGTCTCATCCTACCATCTTCAGAAAGCATACTTCGATTTATCCTCTTAACATTACCAGCATTAGGGCACGAGCTGTGTTCACATAAGCATAAGTTATTTTAACTAGTAGTTAGTCCACTGTGGAGGGCCATAGCTGACTTCCATATGGGTATGGCAATCTCATCCCAAGGTAATAGGAATAACCCACACACACACACACACACACACACACACACATATATATATATATATATGTGTGTGTGTGTGTGTGTATACATTATACATACATACATGCATATATATATATACAGTATATATATATATATATATATATATATATATATATATATATATATTAATAAAGTTTGTAATTAGAAGAGAAAATAAATTTAAATCCTCTGGGTTTGAACTTGCATCCAACCTACTTGGAGGTGCAAGCACACTCCATTACACGCTGCCCAAGGGAAGTGAGTGCCAGTTATGTTCCTACCTGCTGTCGGCCTCAAGTCATGTGCTTGCAGCTCAAAGCATCATGTGTGCGATTTCAAACAGCTTTTATCCTATTTAATTGCCATATTTATACATATATATATGTATGTATATGTATTTATATATGTGTATACATACTTATAGATATAGATGTATCTGCCTGTGTGTGTACGTAAACAGAGAGAGAAAGGGAAAGTCAGTCAGACTTCATGGATTGTTACAATTTTGTTTAAGACTTTAGGTTGACGAAGCTTTGCTAGAAAAAAAGAAGAAAATTGTGTATTGTGTTTTAAAGCTGAAATATATGGTTGACAGAATTTCTTTATAAAAATGAACGACTAATATTTTTATTATGTTTGTGAACTGTACACAATTTACAGTTCAGAAATATAATAAGTTTATAAGTGTACTGCAAGTACACTTATGAAAAGTAGAAGACACCTCATAAATGGTAACAGGAGGAAATTAACATGTGTTAAAAAAAAAAAGCGTAATGAAAGCATGAGCAGATGGAGAGAGAGAGAGAGAGAGAGAGAGAGCTGGGGACTCAAAGGTATTACCTAATTATGGTAGCGATAATGAAACGCCGCGTGTTGCCCAAGCCAGAGACAAAACAAAAATTAGTAGGAATATTATCCGGGGGAGGTAGTAGAGAGAATTTGCGTAGGGGAGGGATGCAGCAAATTTATTTGTGCATGTGAGAGCATATTAAAACCATGACTGGATGATGTATACGATATATTATTTTTTTATTCTCTTATTTTGTTGGGTAAATATAACTCATATTTTGAATACAATAAACTTGCTGTATCAATTTCTTTTCATAAGTATGTCATGTGGATTCTAACCTCTAAGTAAGAGTGTTGTGGCCATAGTTCTGACCATCAATTTGTCCGGTATAGTAAATGAAGCGTTATTTGTATGAATTCTTCAGTCATTTGTGTTTACATTTTGTAAGTTTCATGACTACTGTAAAGTTAAGTACTTAAGAGGAATTTGTACTCTTGCAACATCGTAAACTGGCTATCACAGAATAGATTGCATATATGTAAGTAAGCAAAAACAAAAAGTAACTTTTATTACTGGGTTATAAGACAACATTTACTATTAAGCACATAGTTTGGGAAAATATATCATGGTTTTTTATTCGCGTTCTAATAAATTTCGGACATCTCATCACATTACTGAAAGTGTGTGTGTGTGTGTGTGTGTGTGTGTGTGTGTGTGTGAGAGAGAGAGAGAGAGAGAGAGAGAGAGAGAGAGAGAGACTAGTAAGTTTCATATACAGAAATAGAAAAAATCTTTTCCAGATGCTGACATTTTTTTCTCAGTATATTATCGAGCGATAAAAGGTCGACAGGTCGTTAGATAACTGTTGTTTATGGAATCAGAATTGATATTTGAACCGCGGGCCCATCTAAAACTTTGTTAGCATTTGACCCTTGTGATGACAGATCCTAAGATCGTGACGGTCGCCATCTGCTGCCTTCGTCCTAATACTTATTATTAGCATTCCTTGGGACAGCGATCATCTGCCTAAGGCATTATTTGTTTACGAAGTTACTGTAATTCACATTTGCTCTAATTAACCGAACCATATGCAGCTGAATTCATTAGGTACCGTGGTCTTCTGTTCATCTTATTGTTATTATTTTTTTCCTTTTACGCTTTGTTTTCTATCAGGTTCAAATTCTGAAGAAATTTTATATCTGTATTATTGTATTTACATTATATGAAAAGGGGGTACGAGAACTCCAGTTAATGTAAAGCCTTGGGTCTGGAAAAATAACAGCTATCGTTCCATCCCTCAGCCGTTGAAGGGCGATAGGTCCATCAGGCGGGAAAAATGGAGCAGCCGTGCTTTAGCTAAATTTGGCGCGTGTTAGAAACCCATCAGTCACTTGTCTTGGGTATCTCTCTCTCTCTCTCTCTCTCTCTCTCTCTCTCTCTCTCTCTCTGGGTGATGAAATGGTCACTTGGAGAATGAGGAATGACGGCCATTTACTTTGGTATTTCTCACTCATTCCAAGTTTAATTTAGGTGCTGAAACAAAGCCCAATTTCTGTCGTCCTTCCAGCCGAAGACACAAAGCAGAATTGATTTGACTTATGTGAACAGCTGGAAGATCTCCTAGCTCTTTTTCGCATGTGCCATGTGTTGTTACACTTTTTGGCGCCTACGTCCCATAAATACTCCAAATACCTTCTTTTATGGAAGTGAAAATTGACAATTATACGGAAAGGAAATGATTTGGAGGAGGAGGAGGAGGAGAATGATTTAAATTTGTAGGCTTAATAACCAGGCTTGGTATCATGATGTAGAGAGTATGAACTTGCTTAATTTCAAGATACTACGACTGTGACTTAATAGTATAATATTACCAGGACTGAATTTGTGATGAATTCAAGCATGAATTTCTTATGGTTTTGCAGCTTTGAATCTACAGTGTCGATGCAGACTTCGGGAATATGTATACTAAATATTTGCCTCCTAAACTTGTATTGTGTTGTAATGTTATACTCATAATATGAGCCTCAGTTTCTTGCAGGTTCTGCTCTTATGAACTTGGCTCGTGTCATAAAGCGACATCTTGAGGGAGGGAGAGAGGGAGTCTTCATTTGTGGGTGCGAACAGGAGCTTCATAAAATTCCTGTCGACAATCGCCTTAATCTCTTGTAGAAGGAAATGTTAGTAGCTTAGGGAGGCCACGCCCGGACGACATTCCACCATCGTCAGAGAAGGGCGACTTTTACGCTCGGTTTAGTGTAGGCTCAAATCCCTCCCTGTGTTTATTATTATGATAATTATCCCACGCGAAACATGGAACACTCCCTATTTGCTGGGCCCTAGTGGTTTCGGGCCGCGCGTACTCATAAGTCATTAAAAATAAATTCATGTAATTGAAGACATATCTCTATTAGTAAATAAATCATACTCTATTTTTCCCTGCATCTCCCCGATGTTTTTTTCTTTTTTGCGGTAAGTTGTTTCATTTTAATGGAATGATTCTGACCCCTACAAAACAAAGTGTAGGTTCTTTTTAGTTTTGTGGAAGACTGGGCTCAGATTTGGGAAAACTTAGTACTAATTTTTGCTGTATAACCGACTAGTGCAACTACAATAAGAGGATCTCAATTAACAGAACATTCATTTGTTAAAAAAAGGGTGGGGACATGTGAGGAATAAAGCATGGATTAAGATAATGAATTGCTTATAGATAGCAGCAGCAAGAAATGAATTGGTATGGTCAAAAGCCAAGTACCAGAGGAGAACTTTTTGTGTGTTATGCCTGTAGCTGCGTCCCAAATCTTCCATGCTTAGCACTCCTTGTTGTGCCTCCTCCTATTTCACTTTGGGGGTTCTCGCAGAAAAAGCGGAACAAACTTCTATCTCTTAATGATGGGCGAGAGCAGTTGTGTAAAAGCGTCAGTTCGTGTGTAGTGGCCAGGCGAGTTGTGTAATGACCATATATTATCCAGTTCTGGGACTCGTAATGAGGCAGCGCATGGCCTTAATGAGAAGAAGCCCTGCCCTGTCATGCCACGCCGTGCCCAGGCCCACCGCCACCAGTAACCGGCCTAAATGTTTTGGGATTAGAAAACTCGCTCACACGCACCATAGCACTTACTGTATACCCACCATCTGAAAATGTTGTTCTTTATCTCTCTACCGCGCGCGCATGATTTTCAGAGAATTCATCCTAGAGTATCATATCCTTCATTACTTACAATAAAAACTTTTGGGGAAAGATGCCTAAACCTATTGGTAAGCAGCTACACGACAGCAAATTAGCCAAGGGTGCTTGTCTATATGTTCATGTGTACACAAGACAGATCCTCGGGAAGGGCCTCATGTGGTTTTCCTTGGTGCAGTTGTACAGTAGTTTTGCTTTCATCATTTGCATGTAAAATGGCTCTCTCTCTCTCTCTCTCTCTCTCTCTCTCTCTCTCTCTCTCTCTCTCTCTCTCTCTATATATATATATATATATATATATATATATATATATATTATATGTATATGTATATGTATGTATGTATGTATGTTGCAGGCAGATAGCGAAACCAGGCATTTTCACGAAATGCCTGAAATTTCAGGCGGATAGCGAAATGCACCTAAGGCATTTGGTCCTCCAGGGGCTAGTACTAAACATGGCGAAATACATTTGACCCCCCTCCCCCAGGGACTAGTACTAAACACGGCGAAACAGTGTAGATCAGTCACTGTTTCACCGTGTTTAGTACTATCCTCTGGGGGGGATCAAATGTCATTAAGTGCGTTTCGCTATCTGCCTGAAATTTCAGGCAGTTAGCGAAACGCCTAGTTTCACTATCTGCCTGTAACATATATATGAAGAAAGTAAAAAAACTGAAAGAATTTATGAGAGCCTTCAGGTACCAGCAGTAATTGCGGTGTTGTATAGTATTTGAAAGGGAGAGGAAAGAGGTTGGGAAGTATCCCTTGATAAAATAGGATGGATGTGGGATGTTCATTGAATAGTGACTTCATGCGGTGCACTGAACCTTTCGGTCATCCTCAAGTTCTTGTTCTTGGTATAATATGGAATGCGGTCCTTTTCCATAATGCTTTTTTGTATCAGTAGCTGGCTCGAATAAGTTTCATTATTTTTCTTAGATGTATTAATGTCTAATCCATTCAGTGGTGATGTTTCATGGTCAAGCTCCATATTTCTTCCTTCCATTTTCTTTTTTCTTCAGGCCTGGGCTAGAAAAGGGCATTAAGTTGTTCATTCCGTAGGACTTTTGAAGCAAAAACATTGTATATCAAAATAATATTAAATGAACACGAGTTTCATTTTTTTCCGAAATTGGATACTAAGAATTCAAGAGATTTTTGCAAGCGGCAGCTGATGGTTTTGTATGAAATGAGTCTTTATCCGCCTCAGTTTCTTCATTGATGAAGATAAGTTACAAAATGTTCTGAAAAATACATTGTTTTTTTTTTCCAAGTATGTCAGCGGCTGTTGACTTTACATATTCGTCAGGCAATCATGCTAATGACTGCCTCATTTTGGTGTCTTAGACTTCTATTTACTATATTTAATGGCCTCATCACTAAAGATGCAGAGAAGACGATTTAAGAAGGCTTTAGTGAAAGTGTACCTCGAGTTTCAGCGTTGAACAACCGTCGGCGGTCTCTCAGCAGTTATATGTTGATCATGCGTATGTAAATCCATGAGTATCTGGGCTAATTAGGGACTGAGAAAACGAGAGCGTAATTATTCCTTTTGGCCAGGGGCCTAGTACTCGCAAAAAATAACGAATACCGTAGGTATTCCCTTTCCATTATCCCTTTTGACCGCAGCAGACCTTCTGGATTGTAAAAAGAACGTGTCAGTATATATTAGGTGTCAGTGGAAGTTCTCAAAGTAAGTTAATTATCACACGAGAGAGAGAGAGAGAGAGACATTTTCATCCCAGTTTGCGTCCAGACTCTCTCTCTCTCTCTCTCTCTCTCTCTCTCTCTCTCTCTCTCTCTCTCTCTCTCTCTCTCTCTCTCTCTTTTCCGGCACTAGGAGCCAAGATTTTTTTTTTTATGCTTTGCACCCTATTTGAATGTTAATAGCAATATAAGTTTCTTATTACCCCCAAACTTTCAGTTTTATTGCCAGAATTCCTGGGACACGAACTGAACGAGTAAATACCAAACGTTAGATGACTGAATAGATGCAGACGTTTTTGTACGATTTTACATGTCAGTTCTGAAGTTCACTCTTTCGTTCTTGGTCCCAGAATTTTAGGATATAGTATCATTTACGATAGGATCAGGTGGCAGGTAGTCTGAGGGAGATATCTTTAGTCACCATTATATCTTTTTTTCCCTTATCCAAGCCAAACCCCGTATTGGAGTGCTCTGCATTAAATACGCTCTCTCTCTCTCTCTCTCTCTCTCTCTCTCTCTCTCTCTCTCTCTATATATATATATATATATATATATATATATATATATATATATATACATACACACACACACACACACACACACACACACACACACTTCATTCAGGTGTTAATGGTTGATTGTGGCATACTGTTCGATCGTTTGAATTGGCACCAGCCCTGTTATATGAAACATCTTTGTGTGTGTTTGTGTATAATGTTGGTGGAAGAAATTATTTTTAATATCTAGAATTACTCTCATAAATAATATTTGTTCGTATTTATAATTTAAAAATTAAACATTTTGAAGTTATCACAGTGAATTTTCAATTAATTTTTCTTGGCTAAAGTTAAATATATTTTAGTTAACCAGACCACTGAGCTGGTTAACAGCTCTCCTAGGGCTGGCCCGAAGGATTAGGTTTATTTTACGTGGCTAAGAACCAACTGGTTACCTAGCAACGGGACCTACAGCTTATTGTGGAATCCGAACCACGTTATGACGAGAAGTGAATTTCTATCACCAGAAATAAATTCCTCGAATTCTTCATTGGCCGGTCGGAGAGTCGAACGCTGGGCCATACAAGTAAAGAATGTAATACCGAAAAATTTACCCCATTGGACCACGTATTCCGTAAATAGATAAGTATTAATATTCTTTTTGAAACCTCGGTTTAATTCATACTTACTCAGGTTTTTGGGAAAAGCGAAACACAGTGGGGAAACGAAAATTTATGGTTACTCCATATGGACAAACTTGACCCGATAGACAATTAGACGTCCATACTGTTGTCCCTTATAACAATTTTAGACATATAACTAACAGCCCTCTGCCACGGTAGGTTCATAGAAAACCTTCCTGTACTGTTTGAAAACTTATCATCAGACACATCTGACATCTATATACAGTCTGATCCTCAGATTGAACAGTTGAAACGAGACATCATCAGAGTTATGAGAAAGATGGCAAACGATACTTCTCTGTCTTAATTGGTTCCCTGGTGTAGTTCGGATGCTGTTAGTCATAGATATGTCGTGTCGCGCATGACCGGGAATGTTTACTGTACAATACCCGTTTATTTGTCCTTGTTTAACATGACTCATCCTGTACTGTTTCTGTACCTTAAATTTCCTAATACCACCAATTATTATTATATTAAATTATTATTTTTTTTATTTTATTTTCCTAGCTCTATCTGCTACATTTGTGCTGTAGCAGCTTGATTGTCTGACTTAATCTATATAGTATTCAATAAAGTTAGCAAAATCCATTGCCATTATTATATGATGTATATTATGATGATGATGACTAGAAATGAAACTGTTTGTACATTGTACCTGCATTTCGTGAACTGAAATCAATTATAGCTTGTTGTTGTTCTATCAGCCTTCAAAATCCTTAACTTTAATCAGCTCAATATCTCATTCCATGATATATTTGCTAAGAAATGGTTTACATTAAATGATTCATAGGGTATTTTTTTATAAACTAAATGGTATGAAAGTAAAAGTCAGTACTTTTATTGCCAACTTAGACATTTCCTGTCTTTATACTATTGCTCCCAAAACTTATACTAACATTTTAGGATCCGAAATATACGATAATGAAAGGTCTGGTAAAGTGCACACGAAATCCTTTAAAAAACTTATGGAATTTTCTGTCAGTGACGCTTACTCTTTATTCGATTGGCAGCATTATGAATAAATGTACGGGTTAGCCATGGGGTCTCCGTTATCAGCAATTGAACCCAACAATTTCTTCGCCAGTATGAGAAAGACTGGCAGAAACATTGCCTCATTGATATTATACATGAATTTTATTGGCATTATGATTATGTGAAGGACAACCTTTCAAAATTCGATTGCAAACAGGAAGCTAGTCCGTTTCTAAACTACATCAATGCTAAACAACATAATTAAAAATATCATAAATGAGTTTCAAAATTGAATTGAAGCAGAGCAGCAAGTTGCCTTATTGTAAATATACTCGTTTTCTGTACTGAACAAGGATTTTAATAACAGTTTACAGACAACTAGTATTTACTGATCTACAGTAGGGATGAAATGTTTTAGGAAATCCTACGAGAACAATGACTTTGATGTAAGTCAACAGGAAACCGGCATTTAGTGAGGGGTGATTGATTATAGCTCATGCTACAAGAGCAATGAATTCAAGATGACATTGTGCATGTAACATGCATATATTAGTTTATGTATGAATTTTCTTACCACATGCTACGGGAGCAACAATTTGAGGATGAGTCTACAGAAAATCAGCATTTGATGATTTAACGCCAGAGTTTCCTAGCGCATTCTACAAGAGCAACAGTTTTGTTATGGTAGTCTACATAAAACCAGCTACGAGTTCAAGACGACGGTCTACGAAAAACCAGTATTTATTGGTTCAGGGATGAATTTTGTGATTGTATGCTGCAAGGGCATCAATAGTGACAACACTCTACCGACCACTTATTTATTTAGGGATTAATTTTCTGAGTTAGGGAAGAAGTTTCTTAGCGCATGTGGCAAGGGCAACAATTGTTATATGGTCTACTTAAAACCACCATTTGTTGTTTTAAGGGTAGATTTTCTTAGCGTAAGCGACAAGAGCAGTGAGTACAAGATAAAATTCTATAGAAAAACCAGCATTTATTGGTGTAGGGATGAATTTTCTTAGCCCATGCTACATGAGCAACAAGTTCAGGATGACTCTCTGTAGACAACCACCATATGTCGGTTAGGGATAATTTTCTCTGGATTTTACAAGAACCACAAGTTTAAAATAAATCTACAAAAAACCAGCAATAATTGGTTTAGGGATAAATTTCCCTAGACCATGCTCTAAAAGCAACGAATTTAAGATGACAGACAACCAAGGTTTATTGATGTGGGGATGAATTCTTTTTTGCTACAAGAGTAACAATGTTGAAATGACAGTCTACAGAAAACCACCATATATTGGTTTAGGGATGAATTTTCTTAGCGCAGTCTGCAAGAACAAATAATTTAAAATGACAGGTTACAGAAACCCATTAAATATTGATTAAGGATAAATGTCCATAGCCCGTACAGCAGAAGCAACGATTTTAATATCATAGTGTTCAGAAAACTAGTATTTACTGATCTGGGAATGAAATTTTTAGAGTATGCTACAAGAGCGACAATTTTGATAGG
This sequence comes from Macrobrachium rosenbergii, assembly GCF_040412425.1. NCBI lineage: Eukaryota > Metazoa > Arthropoda > Malacostraca > Decapoda > Palaemonidae > Macrobrachium > Macrobrachium rosenbergii. The sequence continues at coordinate 46,797,791 of NC_089787.1, forward strand.
AAAGTCTACATAAAACACCACTTGCTGGGTTAGGGATGAATTATCTTAGTGCGTACTACAAGGGCAGTGGTTTTAAAATGACAGGCTACAGATGTGAGCATTGCCAAAACTTTGGCAGACAGGTAAGTCAGTATTACTCCCTAACACATTTTTGCAAATCCACTTTTACCGGTCTTGGAATGAATTCCCCCAATGCTACATTTTTTACTTTAAAATAAATATGGTAAAGACTGTTGTATGGAGCTTATAATATTTGCAGCTCTTGGCAAACATTTTTTCTCAGAAATAACATTCTTTGCAAATATAAAAAATATAATGCTTATCCTGTTAACATTATATATAAGAATTACAACAGTTCCTAAATAAATTTCTTAATGAAAATAGCAAAACTGGATGTATTTTAAACTGCCACATATGTGATATACTGTATGTTGTAAGAGATTAAAAATATTTTTTAATATAGCTTGACCAATATTAACCCTTACAACCATGTTATTCAAGCGTCGCTCGTACCTGGCATCACCTGTGTTTCCAATGTGCGCGTGGCACCTATTGCCACGTATATTCGCCAGTCCAAGAGGTCAGTCCGAACAAGAGAGATCTTCTGAGCATTATACATTCAATTTCTCTTCGCCCTGGTTGCTTGCTGCCCAAGCCAACCAACCCGCCGATACTACAGCATGTAGAGGACTGCAAACTAGAAAACTTGAAAATGTTATTGTGCTTGGTGCTTTTAATAAAGAATCCTTATTCAGAATTTCCGAGTCATTCGAAATATGTTTCAGAAAACCAGATTTTTAATTCCAGACACTTCATCGTATCCATTCATTTTCCTATTGATTATTCAGTGTTTTGTTTTACTTACTCATTAATTTTATATATTATTGCAAATAATTTTTATGATGTTATCAATATTCTTGTTGTTAGCTCCTTCACTCTGTTTTTCCGTCCAATAGCGATAAATTCTTTTAACCAGGAAAATTGTAATTTTTTTTATTCTTGAGAATGCTGTGATATAAGAACAACGAAACGCGTCTCAAATAAAATTCTAATACTTTCTGTCATCAAGTCACTGGGCATGGTTCAAACTCATTTTTAGCCCCCGCCTCCCCGCTCCTTAAGCGTTCAGGCAATATTCATTCAGAGGAATTACCCGTTGGACATGATTCAACCAAGAAGAATGAAGAATCCAAGATATAAAAAAGGGAGAAGGTTTGAGATGGCGAAGTGGTACTGGAATGTACTTCTACCATAATGAAGAGAAGGAAATGATGGCCGGGCACATATGCTCTCAAGAGCCCTTTGAAGACCCTTTTTTTTATTTCCAAGAGCTGCTGGAGTCTCACTTGTGTCTTTCGTCGCGTGCCATAGCCATTTACCCCCCGCTGTCAAGGGGGCCGTTTGATAGCGGTGCGTCCTTGTCTTGCAGTTGCGCTCCTGCGCTGGTTTTGTTGTCGTGTAGGTTGTTCCTGGCGCCCTTGTGAACACGCTTGTTCATTTCTCTCCTCCGCCGATAATTGTTCATTGTTCTAAGGAATGCTCTTCTTAAGCTGCTGAGCGCCGTCTAAAGCAGTATGAAAATTCTGACATTGAATAGCCCTTTGGGTTTTAATTTAATGCTTTATTTTATGTGTATAAGCACAGATGGCCGGGCATTAGGATATAAAGTCTCTGCAGCTTATCACTTATTTTTTGTCCGTTTAACGGGGCCGGGTGGGGACGGAGCATCCTTATCCGTTTGGAATTTAAGCTCAATGCTATACTGAACGTCATTCTAATCTCATAAACTGTATTTAGTTACACTGTATCTAGTTACAGTTTATTGTTATGTATACACTTCAATATATATATATATATATATATATATATATATATATATATTGTGTGTGTATATAGTATATATATTACATACACACACACACACACACACACACACACACACACACACACACACACACATATATATATATATATATATATATATATATATATATAAATATATATACACGAGTATACTTATCATGACCATATACAATGCAATGTGCAGATACTAGTGAAGGCAGTAAAACATCAAGATGAAAATTACTAACAGCCACACAAATACTAATAACAACGATAACGACTATTATTACTATTTTATAATTAGCAGGAATAGTAATAAAGAAAAATATTATCAATAATAGTTATGAAAATAATTGAGGTGATAGTAATTTCGTTGGTCAGTAACATTGCAGGAAGAACCATGGTTGCAAGAAAAAAAAAATTACTAACTTACAGATGGGCACGTGTTAACACCAAAATCGTATAAGGAGCAGGACGTTCTTGTGCCCATCAGTGTTTAACTTTCAGGCATAATTAATAAAGGTGTAATTTACAGCGGAAGTCTAAGTCGTTGTAATAATAATAATAATAATAATAATAATAATAATAATAATAATAATAATAATAATGTAGAGAAAATTTGTGGATATGGTAGAGGGACAAGGATAAGCAAAAATGTAGTGCAAGTTAGTTTCATGGGACTTAGAAGAGACAAAACTATTGCCATATTTATCCTCTTTTATGGCTATATATATATATATATATATATATATATATATATATATATATATATATATATATATATATATATATATATATATATATATATATATATATATATATATATATATATATATATATATATATATATATATATATATATGTGTATACGTATACGTAAAAATGTTGTATATGATTTCCATATGAAGTTATGGCTTAGCAGTCAGACCAGTTTTAATGCAAATGTAAGATTAGTCGCTCTTGACCTCTGACATTAAAATGTGTTTCACTTAAATCATAACTTGTTATTCCTTCCTAACCTTCAGTGTGTGAACTCCCCCCCATATAACCCTCATGGAAGAAACCCATTGCAACCCCCCCCCCTTCTCCTCCACATGAGGTACCCACGAGGTCCTTCCCTCTCCCCATTTTGACATTTTATATTCGTCCTTCAACTCCTTGCTGCTCGTTCCCCTCCTTGCCATTCCTTTCGGGCCTTGTGTTCCCGCACGGATGTGTCTGCCTGGCCCTTCGTCGTTTCTTCTGAAGTGCCTCGCTTTGTGTGCGTGGATGATCACGCCTCTCGCGCCCTCATTATCCTTGGCCAAATACTTGCTCCTTCTTCATCCCTGTCGCAGCCGACACCCGTCAGACCTCCTCTCGTCTTTTATCCCTCATAACGGAGGTGCTTTGAGGGTTACCTTCAGACGGGATGGATTCCTTGCCTCAGGTCTCTTTCGTCTCTTTCGTCGAGTTGAATCCCTTAGCAGAATAGTGGTGACTGAATTAACGGTTGGTCAGTGGTCTAGCAACAGTTCTTGTAAATTGTAATGCTGAACTATTTAGCATTTCAGAGATTGGCGCTCTTTTTTCTTTCGTTCTTATTAAAAAAAAGTTATATGTAATGTTGATCATATGAGAGGTTTTTATACTTATCTGGGATGTCCTTATTATTCACTAAAAAATTTTCTATGAATGTGTTTACATCCGGGATTCACATCTTTCACGAAAATATACTTGTAATAAATAAAAGCAGTCCTTTGGAAGTCTTGCGTTTATAATTTAGCCAAGGAACCTCAGTAGATTAATTATTACTTATAATTTTTACTAATTATGATACCCATCAACCTTGCATATTATTGGTTTCGAAGGCTGTTTTTAGTCTCTCTCTCTCTCTCTCTCTCTCTCTCTCTCTCTCTCTCTCTCTCTCTCTCTCTCTCTCTCTCTGGCTAGCGCACGATTGGTTAGGTGTCTTCTTATTCACACCCTTAGCCAAGACCTAAAGAAGAGGTCTTGCCCTTAGGGACCCTTCCAGGAGGCCCCACGAACCCGATTCATTTGTTTATTTCGTCTCGTCATTGTCTATGGCAGCAGCTGCTGCTGCGTCTTCTTCCGTTGAGTTTTTCTTCTTCCTTCTAGCCCTCCCCCTTCCTTTGTGGGGAGGGGGATTAATCTCTCAAGTAGTAATTGTGAATCACATTTTATGTGCACATGTGTCCAATATTATTCGGTCGTCTTTATGTATTAAATGTACGTAAAACTCTCGTAATATTGAAAATAGATTATTCGCGTTTTGATCAGGCTGCTGTGATTAACAACTTCGACAGTTAGAAACTGTCACTTTTTCAAGGAGTAATATTACAAGCGTCAGCCCCGATTCAATTTCAAAGAAACTACTGCTAGCAACTAATTCCTCGACCATTAGTGTAGTAAATATTAGGTGTGCTCTGTGAAAATGTAGGCTTTGGAATAATAATAATAATAATAATAATAATAATAATAATAATAATAATAATAATAATAATAATAATATAATAATAATAATAATAATAATAATAATAATAATAATAATAATAATAATAATAATAATAATAATAATAATAATAATAATAAATCAGTCGACCTGAATTTATAGAGTTTTTTATATGTAGAATTACACTCATTATAAAATAAGTTCGACTGAATCATAGGCCAAGATTTTTCTACTTTTTGCTATTACTGACTCTACTGTAGTTAATAATAATAATAATAATAGTAATAATAATAATAATAATAATAATAATAATAATAATAATAATAATAATAATAATAATAATAATAATACCCTTTCAGCTAAGACTGTCATAAGAAACTTTAAGAGTAAAAATATTTTACCAGAATCTTTAGAACTGTAATGGATTCATTAAAGCTCACGTCATTGAAACTCATTTTCTTACGCACATACTTTGCCCCTTGCGCATGATTTCCACATTACCAAGCTTGCGGGATTGTCACAAAATTAATGGTGTTTATGTTGACTTTCTTTATTGCAGTAATAACATACTCTCTCTCTCTCTCTCTCTCTCTCTCTCTCTCTCTCTCTCTCTCTCTCTCTCTCTCTCTCTCTCTCTCTTCATGGTGAAGAATTGGATTTATTGTTTTTATAGTTCGTATTCAGGATAGTTGTAAATGCTTCTTGGCAGCTGCGTCATGATGAGAAAAAATGTATCATTCATACCTCTGACTTGGGAAGTCTGCCAAGAGTCCCTGTAAGGTCATATAGGCGCGTGCTGTCATAAGGGCTAGTTTAACATAGGATTCACGGACTCTCTTAACCCTTGCAGGGCTAAAGGAGAAAAGTAATAACCGTCTTGACAGTTACCCGCAAAGGATTCAGGAAGGTGAGGAAGGAAGCAGTAATGATCATGCAGGTAAGCCAGCTGTGGCAATGGGAAGTCTTCGCTTTGCTCTCTCTCTCTCTCTCTCTCTCTCTCTCTCTCTCTCTCTCTCTCTCTCTCTCTCTCTCTCTCTCGTGTCCTTTAGTACTGGTTTCGTTCCGTCTCTTGAGTTGTAAGATTTGGAGAAAAGAGTGGAACCTTTTTTTTTTTTTGCTTTTCGTTTCGAGATGGGTGGTTTTTATTTATTACTGAACAGTTTAACACACGTTCGTTAGACCAAGGAGTATTGTCGGGAAAATGATTGGGTCTCTTGCTTCCACGATCGCATCTAGTTTTTGGAGGAAACATCGGTCATTTGACGGGTCCCAGATGCCTGGTAGTAGCAGTTCCTCCGAAGACGTTAATTTGCATGAGGCAGATGTCGAGCGATTCTTCGTAAGGTTAACGGTTACACCATTCGTTTGCTGTTGCCCCCCCCCCCTCCGAACTCTTTCCCATATCCACCCCTCCCTCTATCAGTTATTAATACCTGCAACAGGACTGCGCTCATTTCCACATCTGGTTCTCATTGAGTCTTGCATTGCAGGACTACCTCCCCCAACCCTCTTCTCTCTAGCCCGCGTAGAGCTTGTTAATCATGTCCCTCTCTTGAGCATACAACGACTTTTTTTCGGTGTGATTCCAGTCAAGATTGGGTTGAGATGCCCAACGTTTCTCCAGTGTTCATAGTCTGTAAACATGACTAAAAGCAGCGTTGTTTGTTGTAAAGCGGTCAGTAGGAAATGAGTACAGGGTTTGTCGTTCAGAGAGTGGGTTCACAAAGGCTACTGGGCGCGTGTCGGATACCTACAGTATGCTGGCTAGGATGTTGTTCCTAAACTGGGCTTTCGTTCCTTTCGCTTTTTGCGCCTGCGCGCGCGATGGGGTCAGGGTTCAGGGAGCGGGATCAAGTGGAAGGAAGACAAGCGCTGTAGAGGGTTGGAGGAAGATATTTTGGGGGCGTGGGTGGGGTTGATATTTATGGTTATATCAGGAGAAAGGTCACGTGGTCAAATTCACTTACTTGTTGACCCCATGCGTCTTTTGCAAGGTTAACATTTCAAGCGTATTCTTTTTCGGGCACAAGGTTCTACTGTCTCATGGCTTTATTTGGGCGTTATTCATATTCTACTACTACTACTACTACTACTACTACTACTACTACTACTACTACTACTATTATTATTATTACGTATGTGAGCGTTTCCAAATGAAGTAAAATAAACGAGAAGTAAAGAAAACTATGATATTAAAAAATACATGTATCATGAATATAGTTAGTAGTTCCAATATTATTATTACTGGTGTTATATATATGTGTGTATATATATATATATATATATATATATATATATATATATATATATATATATATATATATATATATAGACGTATATGTATGTATATGTATATATGTGGATATATATTTATATATATAAAATACACATATATATTCTAATTATATATACAGCATTTATATATATATATATATATATATATATATATATATATATATATATATATATATATATATATATATATATATATATATATATAATTAGTATATGAGAGATGGTGTATAATAGGATTTTGATTAAGGGGTTGAGATGACAGAAGAATTGATGGAAGAGTTTAGATAATGTAGAAGGTGTTTGAATAAAGTGATTGCTATGAAAAAGATAGGCGATAAGTTTGAAGGCAAAGGAAACAGTGATGCAAGGCGTACAAGGACTTGGAGAAAGTTTGTGCCAGGGTTGATAGAGAGAGGCAAAAAGGCGGGCGTTAAGGTTATAAAATATTGTAGGTAAGTTTTAGAAAGGCAGTGAAAAGTGTTTCTGAAGGAAGTGAAACATGTTAGAATATGGAGGCGGGAGAGTGAATCTGAGGTAGTAATGCAGGAAGTCACAGAAAGGATATCAGATGTATGCACAAAATTTCAGAATAAGAAACGAATTCATGATACAAAAGTCATTAGGGATGGTGACTACAAACTAGAGATATTAGTGGAAGCTTGTGAAAGTGCTTGCAAGATGATCAAGTTGAGAATAAATGTGATTAAGAGGTTATAATGGTAAATGGTACCAAGTGAGTTTAGTGGATGGTTGAAAAATCGGAGTGTTTGCTATAGAATATTTGACGTAAGAATTGACAGGGAGATAGGTGAAGGTAGAAGTAGTTGTGAAAAGGCTAGCGTAGAAGAAAGTGTGGGTCAGAGTGTTATGAGGTGGTTTGGTCATGTTGAAAGAATGGATGACGATAGGTTGGTAAGAATGGTGCATGATTGACAAATTTTATGAAGAAGGAAGAGGTGAAGTAGAAGAGAGTAAAACGGCCTATGTTGAAAAAATAAATGATATTTAATTAGATAAATAAATAAATAGATAGATGTAAGAATACATGTAATTATCCGTGGTTTTATTGTAGGGTTAAAATATCTCAGAAACCTTTAAAACTTAAATAATTTAATTTCCTCAACGTACGATTTGTTAGGTTTGTGGTCTTTCATCCTTTTCAAGTACAATAAATTCTGCTTCGAAAATACAAACTTTTATATTTACTTGAGCTCGTCGGTGTGCAAACTGTGGTCAATTCTAATATTTTATCTCGTTAATTCTAAAGTAGTAATTATTGCTTTTTTTATTGTGACCTACAAAATCAATATTTTATTGAAAACATGTTTCCAGTAAAACTTATTCTAAATAAACTGTTAATTACTACTTCAGTCCGACTATAAATAGTGCTGAATTCTTGGAAGATTCCATTTTAGAATGAAAAAGGCAAAAGTACTAAATTCGACTTACTTGTTATTCAGCATCAAACTGGGAGCCTTTTTTATGGTGTGTTAGGAGAGTTATAAAATCGGAAATTTTTTGATTACGGAAGAAAACCTTTGCTCCGGAGAATTTAACCCTCGTAACCTTATGTTTTGGCAAATGAAATGATGAATGTTGTATCCATCCATGTTTTGTCTTCCCGGTTTCTGGTAATTCGTTCTGGGTGGTGAAACTGCGACAGATATTCTATTCATGGTTTAGAGGGCGTCATAGTAGCTATAAAAAATTAGACTTTTAAAAAACTGGAACGCTCGAAGATTCTCTCTCTCTCTCTCTCTCTCTCTCTCTCTCTCTCTCTCTCTCTCTCTCGGGGGCCGCCTTGATCACAGGCGGTAGACGGCTACTCTTAATGACTTCATTATCGTGTGAGACGTCCCTCTCAGGTTTCTCCTTTGCCTCGCAAGACCGGTCTTCTGGCTCATTCTGTTGCTCTCCTCGTGAGGGTCAAATGTCTTTGTCCTTGTCATTGTACTCGCCATGTTTTATTGAAGCTGGACCTACTACAGTTGCTAATGCTACAGCCAGTTGAGCGACGATGGGGGTTGTCAATGTTTGGATGGCTGAACGCCAAGAAATGGTAGACATCGCGGGTACAGAAAGCAACTGATTATCCTTGGGGCAGGGCGTAGGGCTAACGACTTCATCCTAAAAACACCTGCAGAAAATCGGAAATTAACACATTCTGAGGCCGGCCACCTACACCAAGACGGCAGGATGTTTTTCAGCTTATACTGTCAAACCCGGCATTACAAGAGATGGGCAAGACGGCAAGTTCCGAACCGAGAGAAGTTGCGCACCGTCCCTAATCGCGCAGTTAGGCCCACTATTCTGCATGTTTGTACATGGGCCAGTTTATGGAGAGAAAAACTTGCCCGGCCTGGACGACGCTAGCTGTAAGGCCGGGCGCACATTGGAACGCAGGAGAGACAGGCAACGCAGCACAGAGCAGGGCAGAAAACTGCATTTCACTTTCATCCATGTTTCCATTGTTGGTTCTGGTAAATAAAGGGGTTGCATGTTGGTCCACACAGCAAATGCTACTCGGTTGACGATTTTTGACACTGTTCGGTCTCCCATCCGATAGCTATAATGATGCTTTTATAGGAATCTCCAGTAGCCAGATATCTGAAAGGAATATACTGTAGGTTCAACTGTATTTTTACAAAGATTATTAATGTCTCTCTCTCTCTCTCTCTCTCTGATTTTCTCTCTCTCTCTCTACTGTACATTGCGTGTTCTGTTTTGTTGTAGGGGCTAAGGCAAAGACTGCATGGCTGAAACTACGTAATTGTCATCGTGACACCCTCAGAAGGCAAAAAGAAATTAAAGGGTAAGAGTGGATCACATGCTGTTGTCATGAAGTACAATTTCAGCAACAAATGGAATTTTTGGCACCGAGGCCAATAGAGACAAGCTCAGATATCACTTGACTGACAACGAGAGCGGAAGATATTGATCGATGAGTTTTTCCTCGAAGAAGGAACCCACAACTCATCACTGCTTCACGAAAAATCCTGGACTCGACGATGAAGGAAAATAAAACTTACCTTAAAAACAGCCAGTTTTTCTCTACTCCTGATTGGTTTTTGGGCGTTGCAACCTTCAGATGATATGTCACTTTGTATCATGTTATGCACCTCATCAAATTGTTCTCTGCTCAATCTGAAATAATTCTTGAATCTTGCATCACTCAACTCGGATGTTAAACCAAATGCACCATGGGTTTTCCTCTTGGGTATTCTTCCACAGTGATCTCTTTCCCCTACAAATGTCATATAATAACAAAGTATTCTCGAATCCATTATCCGAGTCAGATTCTGAGCTGAGGTTTCTCAGGTAATCATGAGCGGCAGCCATAATCACAGGACCTGCATAGGACAACAGACTGCTTCTCAGTGTGCGCACCACGCCTATGCTGACCTGCCCTGCCTTGAGTCTGCCCTGCTCTGCGCTGCCCTGCGTCTCAATGTGCGCCTGACTTAGCCTACAATGAATGGTAGCCTCTGAGGTTGAGGGAACTTGCACAGAAGTTTGCGCCCTGCCATATAAGACCTTCACCGACAGAACCACCACCTACAGCCCACCCGCTTTACATGAGTCGGGTGGACGCCTGTTGGCTGCCCTTAACCAGACCTTACAGGGGGCCCTACCAAGTCATCAGGCGGGCTGCCAAGGCATACCTCCTTGACATCCATGGGTGGGAAGACTGGATCACCATCGACAGGCTGAAGCCGGCATTCCTGTTGGACAGCGAAGTACGCGAGGAAGAAGGCAGGCACCCCAGAGTTCCCCCTCAGTACCTCCCCGCAGACACACCCGTTCCTCCACCAAAGCGGGGTCCGGGGCGGCCCAGGAAACACATCGAGCCAACCCCAGATGTCAGTCCCACCCCACACCCACAGTTCTCCAGGAGCAGGGGCCCGCTCCGTCTACTTCAGCTTCTGCGTGATTAATGTTATTGTCATCCAATAATTGCTCCTCTAATCATTGTTTTTGTGGGGGGGGGGAGTATTTGTAAGGACGTCAAATTGCCTCTCCTTTCTTGTGTTTCTCTCTTCATACATACATTCATCACATCATGTATGTTACTTGGTGATATTTCAGATTCTTTATGTATCTCATTGTATGCATCATTGCACGGCCTGTCTGCTGATATATATACCTGCCTTTTACATGTTCTGTAACGCATTATATATGTTTTTATGCCTGTTAACAAACACAACCTTCGTATGGACGCAGCGGTGGGTCTCAGGTCGCCCGCTACCTTTCCGTCTGCTTTTTGTATTGTAAACACCTGTCGAGAATAGTAGAGGATCAGTCTTTCACTTCTGACATCTCTTGAACCTCACACTGTCGAGTGCACGCTGCGCTCTCTCAGTCACGGGCATGGAGTAAGATTGCATCAGTTTATCTTTCAAGGCCGCGTATGTGACTTTGTCCAGTTGTGCATCGAGCCAGGGGGAGATTCTGTTGAACACCTCTTGTCAGAGTGCCATCATGGTGATGTCGGATTTGATAGCATCATCTGAGATGCGCGCCATGCGAAAGTGTGTGTGTGTGTGCAGGAACCATGATGCCGTGTTCTGTCACAAAAACGGGGGAAATTTGACTGCGTCTGGCTTTGTTGGCGAGAGAGGCATACAGATGATGCTTGTGGGTTCGCATTGAGGTTCATATTCCATCTTTACTACTCACGCACAAAAATGTGGGAAAATGCGCCGTATAGAGTCTGTTAATGGTGCTGATTGTTTGAGTGGTCGAATGAAGTGCCAAAACGTGCCCTTTTTGGGTATGTCGTATTTAGTCCGTTAATGGCACAGTTTCCGCCAAGGAGGGAGCTAAACTTTGTGCCGTGGTTAGTCCGCTAAAGGCTCTCTGATGGTAGGCTGCAGCCGTATTTAGTCTGTTAATGGCTGGGCCAAAACTGCGCTACCTGTCCCTTTTCCGGGGTCACCAGTGTGAGGTTCAAGAAATGTCTGAAGTGAAAGACTGATCCTTTATTATGTTGTTGTTTCAGATTTAGCTGGCCTTGTGCCAGCACGGGCTCTTGCTCCTAGAGCCGCCCATCCTTTATTATTCTCGACAGGTGTTTATAATGCAGAAAGTGGGCGGAAAGGTAGCGGGCGACCAGAGGCCCCCGCTGCGTCCATACGAAGGTTGTGTTTGTTAACAGGCATAAAAAGACATATATAGTGCGTTACAGAACATGTAAAAGGCAGGTATATATATCAGCGGACAGGCCGTACAATGATGCATACAATAAGATACACAAAGAATCTGAAATATCAATAAGTAACATATATGACATGATTAATGTACGTATGAAGAGAGAAACACAAGAAAGGAGAGGCGACTTGATGCCCTTACAGAAGTAATACGCACATTTTTGATAAATACTTGCCTAAACAGTATAAAATAAGACGAAATAAGGATAATAAATCGTCCGAGACGAAGATACAATGGTTCTGCTGTGTTATTCTTCCTTCAAGCAGTTTGGGAGGACTGCTGGTCGTTCAGCTAGGCTTGACACAGGCCCAGGAATCTCAAAGCTGGACCAAAACCATAACAAAACGGAATGAAAAATCAAGGCTGGGAGAGCAGCCAGCTGTTTTGGGGGGGACTGCTGGTTGTTCAACTAGCCTGACACAGGAACAGGACTCTCAAAGCCAGACCAAATCCATAAGAAAACGGAAAGAATGATCAAGCCCGGGAGAGCAACCAGCGGTTTGGGGGAACCGCCGGATGCTCAACTAGGCCTGACACAGGAACAGGACTCTTGAAGCCAGACCAAATCCTCAAGGAAACAGAAAGAACAATCAAGCCCGGGAGAGCAACCAGCGGTTTGGGGGAACCACCAGATGCTCAACTAGGCCTGACACAGGAACAGGACTCTCGAAGCTGGACCAAATCCGTAAGAAAATGGAAAGAACGATCAAGCCCGGGAGAGTGACCAGCGGTTTGGGGGGACCGCTGGACGCTCAACTAGGCCTGACACAGGAACAGGACTCTCGAAGCTGGACCAAATCCATAAGAAAACGGAAAGAACGATCAAGTCCGGGACAGTGACCAGCAGTTTGGGGAAACCACCGGATGCTCTACTAGGCCGGACATAGGAACAGGACTCTCAAAGCTGGACCAAATCCATAACAAAACGGAACGAACGATCAAGGCCGGGAGAGTGACCAGCGGTTTGGGGGAATCGCCGGATGTTCAACTAGGCCTAGCAAATGCCTAGGACTCTCAAAGCTGGACCAAATCCAAAACAAAACGGAGTGAACGTTCGAGGCCGGAAAGCAACCAGTGGTTTGGGGGAACTGCCGGATGCTCAACTAGGCCTGACATATGCCCAGGACTCTGAAAGCTCGACCAAATCCATAACAAAACGGAACGAAGGATCAAGGCCGGGAAAGGGATGAGCGGTTTGGGGGAACCGCCAGATGCTCAACTAGGCCTGACACATGCCCAGGACTCTCAAAGCTGGACCAAATCCATAACAAGACGGAACGAACGATCAAGGCTGGGAAAGTGACTAGCTGTTTGGGGGGACCGCCAGATGCTCAACTAGACCTGACACATGCCCATTACTCTCTAAGCTGGACCAAATCCATAACAAAACAGAACTAACGATCAAGGCCGGGAGAGCGACCAGCAGTTTGGTGGGACCACCGGATGCTCAACTAAGCCTGACACATGCCCAGGACTCAAAGCTGGACCAAATCCAATACAAAACAGAACTAACGATCAGGGCCAGGAGAGCGACCAGTGGTTTGTGGGGACCGCTGGATGCTCAACCGGGCCTGACACCTGCCCAGGATTCTCAAAGCTGGAACTGCTGGTTCCCCGCTTCGTTCCCTTTGTGGATTGCTGCTCAACCTTCAAGTTTTTTTGTTTTGATGCCTGACACGGTCTGGTAGGGCAGCCGGTTGTGGCAGGATTCTTGAGCAAAATTGCTGGGAGCGAAATTCATAAAAACGAGGGCTGTCTTGGTGCCCCGATTTTTTTTCTGAATGATCAAACTGTTTAGTGCTGCCTCTTGGTTTTTATGCTTATGGTTTAACTTTTACCAGACCTGACTCGCAGTTAAATTAATTTTTGAGCTCATTTTATTGTTTTTGGTTTTTCCCTCCTTTGTTTGTTGCATCTGCACTGGTATGTTAAAGAACCTGCTCAACTAGGCCTGTTTTGGCTGGCACGGCATTGAGGATCCTTTTTTTTTTTCTTTTAGGTGGGAGGTGTCAGTTAAGACTCTCAAAGCTGGACCAAATCCATAACAAAATGGAAGGAACGATCAAGGCCGGGAGAGCGGCCAGCGGTTTGAGGAGAGCGCTGGTCATTCAAATAGGCCTGACGCAGGCCCAGGAATCTCGAAGATGGACCAAATCCATAACAAAACGGAATGAACGACCAAGGCCCTGGGTGCAGCTGAGGGCTGTCTTGGCCATTTTTTTTCTGCGGTTGTTTATTTTTGGTTTTAGACTTTCTGGATTATGAAGTTAATCGTTTTAACTTTATTTTTGTTTAACACAGACCCAGGAATTTAACGAAGACCTGACCAAAACCATAACAAAACAGAATTGTTTTTTGATGTTTTCAAGGATGGGAGCATCTGGCCAGCAGTTCCCCGTCCTGGTGTATTAAAGACCACAGGTTGTTCAACAATGCCGGAGAGCCCAGCAGACAGGATGCTCAACTGGGCCTGAGTCCCAGGAATCTCAAAGCTGGACCAAAACCAAAACAAAACAGAACGAACGATCAAGGCCGGAAGAGCATCCAGCAGATAACAAAACGGAATGAACGATCAAGGCTGGGAGAGCGGCCAGCTGGTTGTTCAACTAGGCCTGACATAGGCCCGGGTATATCAAAGATGGACCAAAACCATAACAAAATAGAACGAACAATCAAGGCCGGGAGAGCGGCCAGTTGTTTTGGGGGCGGCCGCTGGTTGTTCATCTAGGCCTGACACAGGCCCAGGTATCTCGAAGGTGGACCTAAAACCAAAACAAAACAGAAAAATGGAATGAATCCAGAGATAAAAAACGGAGAGCGGCCAGCAGTTTTGGGGACTGCTGGTCGTTTAACTAGGCCCTGACATAGGCCCAGGTATCTCAAAGATGGTCAAAACCTAACAAATAACAACGAACCCCCAAACCGGGAGCTGCTGTTGGCCTTGATCGCTTTGGTTGTTCAACTAGGCCTGACACAGGCCCAGGTATCTCAAAGATGGACTAAAACCATAACAAAAGGCTGGGGAATGAATGATCAAGGCTGCCACAGGCCCAGGTATCTCGAAGGTCTGTGTCAGTCCAACGTTTTGGGGGACTGTCCTGGCTTGTTTGTTCAACTAGGCCTGACACAGGCCCAGGTATCTCGAAGATGGACCAAAACCATAACAAAACGGAACGAATGATCCAGGCCAGGAGAGCAGCCAGCGGTTCGGGGGGACCGCTGGTTGTTGAACTAGACCTGCACAGGCCCAAGAATCTCAAAGATGAACCAGAACCATATCAAAATGGAACGATTGATCAAGGCCGGAAGAGTGGCCAGCAGTTTGGGAGGACTGCTGGTCGTTCACCTAGGCCTGACACAGGCCCAGGAATCTCAAAGCTGGACCAAAACCATAACAAAACAGAACGAACGATCAAGGCTGGGAGAGCGGCCAGCGGTTTGGGAGGACTGCTGGTCGTTCACCTAGGCCTGACACAGGCCCAGGAATCTCAAAGCTGGACCAAAACCATAACAAAACAGAACAAACGATCAAGGCTGGGAGAGCGGCCAGCGGTTTGGGAGGACTGCTGGTTGTTCAACTAGGCCTGACACAGGCCCAGGTATCTCGAAGATGGACCAAAACCATAACAAAACGGAATGAACGATCAAGGCCGGGAGAGCGGCCAGCGTTTTGGGGGACTGCTGGTTGTTCAACTAGGCCTGACACAGGCCCAGGTATCTCGAAGATGGACCAAAACCATAACAAAACGGAATGAACGATCAAGGCCGGGAGAGCAGCTAGCGGTTTGGGGGAACACTGGCCGTTCAACTAGGCCTGACACAGGCCCAGGTATCTCAGAGATGGACCAAAACCATAACAAAACGGAACGAACGATCAAGGCCGGGAGAGCGGCGAGTGGTTTGGGCGACCGCTGGTCGTTCAACTAGGCCTGACACAGGCCCAGGTATCTCAAAGATGGACCAAAACCATAACAAAACGGAATGAACGATCAAGGCTGGGAGAGCAGCTAGCGGTTTGGGGGGACCGCTGGTCGTTCAACTAGGCCGGAAGAGCGGCCAGCAGTTTGGGGTGACCACTGGTCGGTGAACTGGGCCTGACAGGCCCAGGAATCTCAAAGCTGGACCAAAACCATAACAAAACGGAACGAACGATCAAGGCTGGGAGATCGGTCAGCGGTTTGGGGGGACCGCTGGTTATTCAACTAGGCCTGACACAGGCCCAGGTATCTCGAAGATGGACCATAACAAAACGGAATGAATGATCAAGGCCAGGAGAGTGGCTAGCGGTTTGGGGGACTGCTGGTTGTTCAACTAGGCCTGACACAGGCCAGGAATCTTGAAGAAAAGATGGACCAAAACCATAACAAAATGGAACGAACTATCAAGGCCGGGAAAGTGGCCAGCGGTTTTGGGGGGACTGCTGGTCATTCAACTAGGCCTGACACAGGCCCAGGAATCTCAAAGCTGGACCAAACCATAACAAAACTGAATGAACAATTAAGGCCAGGAGAGCGGCCAGCGTTTTGGGGGATCCGCTGGCTATTCAACTAGGCCTGACACAGGCCCAGGAATCTCAAAGCTGGCCCAAATCCATAGCAAAACTGAATGAACGATCAAGGCCGGGAGAGCGGCCAGTGGTTTGTGGGGACCACTGGTTGTTCAAGTAGGCCTGACACAGGCCCAGGAATCTCAGAGATGGAACAAAACCATAACAAAACAGAATGAACAATCAAGGCTGGGAGAGTAGCCAGCAGTTTAGGGGGACTGCTGGTTGTCCAACTGGGCCTGACACAGGCCCAGGTATCTCAAAGTCTGGACCGAATCCATAACAAAATGGAATGAACGATCAAGGCCGGGAGAGTGGCCAGTGGTTTGGGGGGACCGCTGGTTGTTCATCTAGGCCTGACAGAGTCTCAGGAATCTCAAAGATAGACCCAAACCATAACAAAATTAAATGAATGATCAAGGATGGGAGAGCTGCCACAGTTTGGTGGGACTGCTGGTTGTTCAACTAGGCATGACAGAGTCTCAGGAATCTCAAAGATGGACCAAATCCATAACAAAACGGAATGAATGATCAAGGATGGGAGAGCGGCCACAGTTTGATGGGACCGCTGGTTGTTCAACTAGGCGTGACAGAGTCCCAGGAATCTCAAAAATGGACCAAACCATAACAAAACGGAATTAACAATCAAGGCTGGGAGAGCGGCCAGGTGTTTTGGGGGACCGCTGGTTGTCCAGCGGTTTGGGGGGACTGCTGGCTGTTTAACAATGCCTGACACAGGCCCAGGAATCTCAAAGATGGACCAATACCATAACAAAACAGAATGAACAATCAAGGCCGGGAGCATGGCCAGTGGTTTGGGGGGACCGCTGGTTGTTCAACTAGGCCTAACACAGACCCAGGAATCTCAAAGATGGACCAAACCATAACAAAACTGAATGAACGATTAAGGCCGCGAGAGCGGCCAGCGTTTTGGGGGGACCACTGGCTATTCAACTAGGCCTGACACAGGCCCAGGAATCTCAAAGCTGGACCAAATCCATAACAAAACTGAATGAACGATCAAGGCCAGTAGAGCTGTCAGTGGTTTGGGGGGACCGCTGGTTGTTCATCTAGGCCTGACACAGGCCCAGGATTCTCAAAGATGGACCAAAACCATAACAAAACGGAATGAACAATCAAGGCTGGGAGAATGGCCAGCAGTTTGGGGGGACTGCTGGTTGTCCAACAGGGCCTGACACAGGCCCAGGAATCTCAAAGCTGGACCAAATCCATAACAAAATGGAATGAACGATCAAGGCCGGGAGAGTGGCCAGTGGTTTGGGGGGACCACTGGTTGTTCAACTAGGCCTGACACAGGCCCAGGAATCTCAAAGATGGACCCAAACCATAACAAAATGGAATGAATGATCAAGGATGGGAGAGCGGCCACAGTTTGGTGGGACCGCTGGTTGTTCAGCTAGGCGTGACAGAGTCCCAGGAATCTCAAAGATGGACCAAATCCATAACAAAACGGATTGAACAATCAAGGCCGGAAGAGCGACCAGCATTTTGGGGGGCGACTGCTGGTTGTTCAACTAGGCCTGAGAGAGTCCCAGGAATTTCAAAGATGGACCAAATCCATAACAAAATGGAATGAACGATCAAGGCCGGAAGAGCGACCAGCATTTTGGGGGGACCGCTGGTTGTTCAACTAGGCGTGACAAGAGTCCCAGGAATCTCAAAGATGGACCAAATCCATAACAAAACGGAATGAACAATCAAGGCCGGAAGAGCAACCAGCATTTTGGGGGGACCGCTGGTTGTTCAACTAGGCCCTACAGAGTCCCAGGAATCTCAAAGATGGACCAAATCCATAACAAAACGGAATGAACGATCAAGGCCGGAAGAGCAACCACCATCTGGGGGGACCGCTGGTTGCTCAACTAGGCCTGACACAGGCCCAGGAATCTCAAAGATGGACCAAATCCATAACAAAACGGAATGAATGATCAAGGCCGGAAGAGCGACCAGCATTTTGGGGGGGACCGCTGGTTGCTCAACTAGGCCTGACAGAGTCCCAGGAATCTCAAAGATGGACCAAATCCATAACAAAACAGAATGAACGATCAAGGCCGGAAGAGCAACCAGCATTTTGGGGGGACCGCTGGTTGTTCAACTAGGCCTGACAGAGTCCCAGGAATCTCAAAGTTGGACCAAATCCATAACAAAGCGGAATGAATGATCAAGGCCGGAAGAGCGACCAGCATTTTGGGGGGACCGCTGGTTGTTCAACTAGGCGTGACAAGAGTCCCAGGAATCTCAAAGATGGACCAAATCCATAACAAAATGGAATGAACGATCAAGGCCGGAAGAGCAACCAGCATTTTGGGGGGACCGCTGGTAGTTCAACTAAGCCTGACAGAGTCCCAGGAATCTCAAAGATGGACCAAATCCATAACAAAACAGAATGAACGATCAAGGCCGGAAGAGCAACCAGCATTTTGGGGGGACCGCTGGTTGTTCAACTAGGCGTGACAAGAGTCCCAGGAATCTCAAAGATGGACCAAATCCATAACAAAACGGAATGAACGATCAAGGCCGGAAGAGCAACCAGCATTTTGGGGGGACCGCTGGTTGTTTAACTAGGCCTGACAGAGTCCCAGGAATCTCAAAGATGGACCAAATCCATAACAAAATGGAATGAACGATCAAGGCCGGAAGAGCAACCACCATTTTGGGGGGATCGCTGGTTGTTTAACTAGGCCTGACAGAGTCCCAGGAATCTCAAAGATGGACCAAATCCATAACAAAACAGAATGAATGATCAAGGCCGGAAGAGCGACCAGCATTTTGGGGGGACCACTGGTTGTTCAACTAGGCCTGACAAGAGTCCCAGGAATCTCAAAGATGGACCAAATCCATAACAAAACGGAATGAACGATCAAGGCCGGAAGAGGAACCAGCATTTTGGGGGGGACCGCTGGTTGTTCAACTAGGCCTGACAGTCCCAGGAATCTCAAAGTTGGACCAAAACCATAACAAAACAGAATGAACGATCAAGTCCAGGAGAGAGGACAGCAGTTGGGTGGCCGCTGAACGTTTAACTAGGCCTGATGTAATGATGGAAATTCTTCTTTTGAATTAATGACAATACCCTTTATAATTGGTGGACTGGAAAAACGAACTGGTTTTCATCTTATAAAGACGTTAAATTAACCACTCGAAGTTAAGATTTTCTATGTTCGAATGTGTGTACGTATGTGCGTAAGTTCAACTGAGTGCGTAGTTGCGTAAGCTTAACTCACATTGTTCAAGACGTGTACGACGACTTGAGAGGGGAAAGGAATGTTGCTCATTTTATTTTTATTTGAAATGCCATATTTCTCCCTTGTAAAAGGTATACTTATCTTAACTTACATTGTACATGTTGCCATAACAATAGTGTTCTTCTGTATTTTTACCTTGATGTAACAGCAAATTACCAAGAGTTAGTATGGTAATGTTACGTCAGTTGCACCATGATGAGCTTGCATATGGTTGCAATGCCACCAACCGTAGGCTAAGATGTGCGATATTCTTCCATAATTCTATGAATATGTCAATTCTTCAGTTAAATTCCACCTGTTATGCATGTAAAGCTAGGCTAACTGTGTCATGTAACAGTTAAGTTAGGCATGAGTACAGTATAGCCTAGGCTATGGACCGCATGCTGTCTGGCACTAGAGTGCTGTCCTAAATAAACTTTTCGTATTGCAGTACAGGGAACCAGTATAAGAACCAGTATAAGTACCTGTTTAGGAATCAGTTCTAACAATTAAATTTTAAAATGAAATTTTTACCCGTAGAATATCGTTGATCTACATAGAATATAGATCGATACGCATTGTTTTATTACCGATACTTTGTGTATCTGAAAACTCCTTTACTGTATTGGAGCCATAAAGTTGTCAAGTAATTAATGACAAATAGTTTAACAGTGTGCACCATGAAATATACAGTGCTCTTTTACACCATTCCTTATATTTATTCTTTTAGAAGAATGATGATCTTTAGCTTTGCATGTTTTCCCACAGATTTTACTTTTTTCGCTTGTATTGTCTGTGTTCTATCGCATTCAGCAATGGATATCACTTTTATCTTCTTATGCATTCAAACGTCATCAACCAGCGAAGACACGTGTACGTGATTAAGCGTTAATGAAGATAATCGATCCAACAAAATATAAATACATCCATTGACAAATAAACATATGTTGAAAAAGGGAAAGCAAAAAGTTAATGTTTCCGCCATCGCTTTCCTTCCTCTCCGTTATCTTTGAAAGTCCAGATTGCAGGCGAGGCGATTGTTCCGTTGGCAGAAGACTTCCGTTTGATGCCCCCGGTTTCCTACAGCGACTCCTTTTACCTCGTGTTATTCACCCAGGTCCGTATTCTTGACTCTCTAAACCTTATCATTAACCATCCTCGACCTTTGCCATTTGCCTTCGGAAGTTGCATTTTGAGTCGCTTGTCTAACTGTTCTTTTCCTTTAACTCCTAGCAGTGCACTCAGGCCGCTCATGTTACGTGAGGGAAGGTTGGATTTATTCGTAACTAGATCAATTGGCAGGTCGTTTTTAACGGACTCCAAATCAGCATCACATTTTAAGTAACTCTAAATAAGCAGCCTTTTTATATGAACTGTAAAATTGCCGATTATTTCAAAATTGCTGCAGAATAGCACCCTTTTTCAGTTTATTGTACAGTGGCCGCTTATTTTTAACTTCATGTTAAATGTATGTGTATCTTATCTTTTGGTTGAGTTATATTTGTCTGTTTATACTGTATTATGTCACTTTTCTCTGACCTTTATTCCCTGAAAGATTGTTTTCCTAGCCTTCTAGTCTTATGTAGCATTAATCTTGCACCTTTTGAATAATAATAATAATAATAATAATAATAATAATAATAATAATAATAAGTCAGTGATATTGTTTCTTTTGTTACAAGTCTCCAAAGTATCTTCGAAAACTGAAAGATGAAGTTCGAGACT